>NC_081755.1:42653950-42815881 GCF_963082965.1 Carassius carassius | reverse complement strand
GGGTCATTTCATTACTTAAAAGCGATTTGTATTGCAAAACAGATATTATCGGTTTGAGGATGGAGACATTACAGCAGGTTTCATGTCCGGTACATCTACTAAATGCTATTTGAATATGTGAACATTTAATATTAAAATAAAAATCTAGCAAAAAAAAAGGTATATGAAATATGTATATACAATTAAACAGTATTTTTTAATTAATTTTTTGCAATTTACACAATACTAATTAAAAAATAAGTACATGGATCTTAATAACTGGAGTAGATGATAGAGCTGATCATTAGGAAATATCACTTATTCTACCTGGTCATCGAAGACATTTATGCAGTAATGCTGATAATATCAAAATATCCATAAAATTGAATTGATATACCTCAGTGTATTGCTAATCTGCACATAAAAGTCTAACAAGACTTAAAGAATGTATATTACAGTTACATAAAATGTAAAATGTGATTCAGGCATTTAAATTACAAATTAAATTAATTTGTTATTATTATTATTATTATTTGTTTGTTAATGTTAATTTCTGTTTTGACTGAACTGCTGCAGGAAAACAACATCAGATCAAAAAAACTAACTGGATTACCCATCCATCCAGTTCATCTGGTCATCCAGTTTATCTGATGTTGTTGGAATAAAAGAATGAATAAATAACCATTTTAAATTTATCATGCTTTTTGAAATTACACACATTGTAAAAATAAATAAATAAAAATAAAGTTGTAAATAAAACAATGATTTCAGTATGTCTACTCTAAAAAGTTTAACTTAATCTGCTACTTGCTATTTATTTGATTATTCATGAAATTGAGTATTAATTTTACAAATAAATTTTTTCATTCCAGTGCATGAAAACACTTAAATCATGACAACAAAAGATGTGATTATTAAAAAGTATGATACTTATCAGACTTTTTAATACCTGCCCTCTTATCTGAGTATTTTGATACTAACATCCTTGTTTTGATTACCTTGTATTTATTCATTCATTCATTCAGTCAGTCATTCAGTCATTCCGTCATTCATTCATTCATTCATTCATTCATTCATTTATTTATTTAAAAAAATGCTGGACTGGTAAATTAGGAAAGCTAATCATTTAATAATCAGTATATGCATTTTTATGCAAAAAAAAAAGGAATAAAAAAAGACTTGTAAAAATCTGCTTGTATATGCTAGATTCAAAGCTGTTTCTAACGGTTTTGAATGTGTGAGTTTGTGACATATAAGGTAGACAATGATTACCTAACATGCAGTGCACTAACATGACACATACACACACTTATCCACTTCAGAAAACAAGAACAACAACACACATGAACACATGTGAACTGAGGCAGAAAACAGGATTTAGTCCAGGTGTGAATGGAGTCGACTCTAGCGGTAGAGAGAGAGAGAGAATAGCACTTCATCTTTGTCATCTGTCTTTAAGGATAAATCTGAAGTACTGTTCCCCATCTCTTTACACTCATTTGCACTTCCTCTCTATCAAACAAGGTGTTACTGATCCATGCAGCCCGGGCGACTAGGACAGCATGTAACCTCTCAATACACGGCCCTATCCTTCCATCAACATTGAGCAGAGACTGCCCAGCATGCTCAAATTACACAGCCGTACCAGCCTGCACCGGGAATGAGGGAGAGATAGAAATCAGAGAAAAACAGAGAACAGGACTGAGAAGGGGATGAAGATAGTGAAACGAGAGATCAGCTGAGGTGTTTCCATCTTTTCAGTACTGGGGCACATGGTCCCTATTAAAGGCAAAGCTCACCCAAAACTGAATGTTTGCTAAAAATCAATCTGTCCAAGATATAGATGAGTTTGTTTCCTTATTGGAACAGATTTGGTAGATATTTAGCATTACATCCTTTGCTTACCAATGGATCCCCTGCAGTGAATGGGTGCCGTCAGCATGAGAGTTTAAGCAGTTGGTAAAAAAATCACAATGATCCATGAGACTCCAGTCCATCAAATAATCCATTATTAAGATATTTTTAAACCATTGCAAGTCCTCTATATGCAATATAGATTTTTCCAGTGAAAAATTTGTCTCATCTGAATCAGGGGAGAAATATGCACAGATTAAGCAATGTTTACAAGCAAAAACACTCCAAACAAATAGTTCTAAACAAATATGTTGGTGGATTTTGATGTGAGAGGATGGATTATTGTGGTATTTGTATCAGCTCTTTGGACTCTCATTGTGACGGCACCCATTCACTGCAGTGGATCCATTGGTGAGCAAGTGATGTAATGCTACATTTCTCCAAATCTGTTCTGATTAAGAAACAAACTGGTCTGTATCTTTACTTGCCTTAAAGGGAATATATTTTAAGATAAATTTCATTTTGGGGTAAACCAATCCTTTGAGGAAGAAAATATGTGTCGAAGATACTTCTCAAACTTTGAAAGATCAGACTTAGTAAAACGACAGACTTTTTATCATCATCATATAAAGACAGTAGTAAAATGTTACTGGGTCACAGAATATGACATATTCAAATGATTTCTGAAGGATCTTGTGACACACTGAAGACTGGAGTAATGGCTGCTGAAAATTTTGCTTTGCATCCCAGGAATAAATTTACATTTTAAGATCTATTCAAATAGAAAAAGTGTTGTTTGAAATTGTAATAATATTGTACAATATAACTGTTTTTACTTTATTCCTTATTTTCAATCAAATAAATGCCTCCTTGGTGAGGATAAGAGACACACACACAAACATTGTGCACAAAATGCACATATATTGCAAATGCAGGGAGGCTGAAACAGTTGAGGAAGTGAGTCACCAATGAGAGAGGACTTTGATGGACAGAAGGAGACTATGCAGGCTGGCTTTTGATGGATGGAGACACGGTTAGTAAATACACACGGACCCAACCCAACCCCTCCCCGTCATCCCTGCTGCCTCAGCACCAGCCAAACCGCGTGCCTCCTCTCCTCCACACAAGAAAGGTTAAGTCATGACAATATTGCCCCAGATCATGAAAATATTAGCAATACTTCTTTCCCTGCCACCCAGGGCAAACCCATCCATCTTCCCACCGGGACAGCAAAAAAAAGGAAAGGAGCTTAAGGAGCGGAGGAGAAGCGTGCAAGACTACTTTTCCAAGAGATCTGTTTGTATAAATCCATGAAATCTCTGTCCTGTGGAGATTGCAAGAGACAGGGAAAGAGGATTGAGAGGAGCTCCGCTGTGGAAGCAGTACCGTTAAGGTCGGGTGGCACATTACACATGGAGGAACTTTTGGCCTGCTGTGTCCATTTTCCATATCTGTGCTTGACGGAGGGGAAAACTGTGCTTGCTGGAAGTAAATCCCAGGAAATCCAAATTCAATTACATTAGTCTAAAGCACTCATTTTACAAAACAGCATGTGCTAAAACCATTACAATTGGTCCCACCAGAAGCAGCGTTCCCAAAATCGAGGACAAAAAAATATATATACGATTTCTTTCTTTTCTGGTGCAAACTCTACCTCCAATAATGTACTGAAGAGCTCTCATGGTTACCATGTAATGTAGTCAATGACAAATACGAGAGTTATTATAGTACGACAAAGAAAATTACTTAGAAATATACTCTTTGTGTTCCTGTTTGTTTCATGTAGTGAACGTAAACTTCAGTTTTTAAAATACGTTCTAGAAGCTAAAATGGGTTTTTTATTTATTAATTTTTTTAACACCATGAACTGTTAATTCATAACACTGTTTCAGAGAATGACATTTCACAAGTTTATCAAACCTGTCATAAAAATGAGAAATTATCTGGTATTTTAAGAAATGTATCAACCTTTACACACAGTCAGACCACCTTGAGTTGACAAAAGTGATAGTTTTTAAATAATAATAAACAGAAGGATCATGTGACACTAAAGACTAGAGTAATGTTTCGCATCACAGGAAAATTTTTAATATAATACAAAATCTACTACCTTAAATCTACTACTTT
This sequence comes from Carassius carassius, assembly GCF_963082965.1. Lineage (NCBI taxonomy): Eukaryota > Metazoa > Chordata > Actinopteri > Cypriniformes > Cyprinidae > Carassius > Carassius carassius. Next base: position 42,811,921 of record NC_081755.1, on the reverse strand, counting down.
AAAATCTTTTCTTTTCAATAATTCTTTTAACAATGTTCTTTCTTCTTCTTCTTCTTCTTCTTCTCCTCATTATGACATCAGGACAACTGTATCATTCTGGTATTTTGAACTTAATGCAGAAAAGTGCTCAAGGCTAACATTTACACAACCTCTTTACATTTTTTGCATGTGTCCTCCATCCTGATTGATGATATCCGCATCAGTTACGTAAACGTCCTTACAACTCAGAGTTGAATATTGCTGGTACAAAAATGACTTAAAGCAATGTCATTATCAAAAACTAAATTGAAAATACGTTAATGAAACTACTCAAAAGTTAGATAATGATAGATGTTTGCAGGACATCCATTGGCTAGTTTTAATTAGATTTGGCTGAATATGGCACTAGACGGGGACTTCAACAACCCGTCAAGGCTTTCTGAGGTAAAACATCATTCTTTCATAATCTTTGGATGACTTTGCCTCAGGAAATGACTTATGTCACAAATCTACTGCCCTAATCACAATCCATCGTCCACTATTTTAAATCACTGTGTTTTCAGATAAACCGTTTTCCCGAAAAGAGTCCGCTGCAAGGTGAGTTGGGCTTTTAAAAACAGTGAACATGAACTCCTGGCTGGTAATTTCCCTTCTTTCCTAAAATGAAATAAGCAAAATCGCACTACCCATCAATTCATCAAGAAATACTTTTCCATCATGAGCGTGTTCTTATCCCTTCTCGCTTATTTTGTGTCCTAGTTGTGAAGAGGAGTCAGTCTCTCCCTCTGTACCTTGTCTAATCGCTCAAGCCACAAAATAAGCCTCTGAAAATATGAGTTTCTGCCACAATGAACAGGCATGTAGTGTTCACTTGGAGTGTTTTATTATTTTTTTTAACTTTTGTATTCAAGAACAGAATGCTGTAAGGATACATTTTATGTGTCCTTCCCATCTAAAGTCGGCAGCTCTTGCTAAATAATTTACTGTATTTAAAGGTGTCATTGGGAGTCTGAAAAATCTTTATTGTCACCTCAAATGGAAATGTGTTCCTTTTAAGGGTGATGCCATGTCTCATACAAAACCAGAGTATAACTATTCATAAAGGCAGTGACATTCTTAGTTTCATACTCTGCTTTTTCTGTGGCATGAGATTCAGCATGATAGTCAAATACTGTGGGATCAAATTAAATAAATAACATACACATGCACAAAGCGTGTAAAAAAATTAATAAAAACAGTTTAATGAAATTATCACAAACAAGAAAACTAAGGTTTGCCAAGATGAACTTGTCCCGAAAATGACCACAGTTTCAAGGTTAAAAAAGTCTTATACTTTGAAAACTTGCAGATGCAAGGCTAGTGGTTGCTAGATTCTTACTAGGTTTTTGCTAAGCATTATATATATTGTCTGATGAATGTTCTAAGATGTCTAATTATTTTCAGGAAACGGTTACAGTAGACAAAATTTTCAGTAATTCCAAAACGTACAACCTAAAAAAAAAAAAAATTAACAACATGATAAAAATGACAAACTAATTTTTCCCATGAAGTTTTTTTATTTTCTGATTTAAAGTACGCTTCCATACAAATGTACACATACATAAAGTACAGACATACATGCACAAAGAGAAACATTGTGAATTTTTCAATAAAATAGTTTCACAGCTGAAGAGCTACATGACATTTCCCAGTAGTGAGGTAGTAATGGTGCTGTTCTTGAAGCAGTTCATCTTACAGTTTTGCTATTGTAATTTGCTATTGCTGTTGTGAGACACGCAGGCTCAGGTTACTCACGCAGCATTCATAAATGTATTACTTTCTCTCTCTCTCACTTTCTGTAATAACTGCAAGCCTCTTACTCCAACTAGCTCTAAAATTGCATTTTGGAAATGAGATGCATAATAAATTAGCATTTTAAGGATAAAAACCTAATAAATACCATGAAATATATAATTTGATCAGTGTCTTGAGTAATGGATAACTGAATGATTAGAAAAATAATGCACAAATCTAGCAGCCACTTTGCTTTGTGACCATGTTACCTTGGCTGCACCATACATAGTTTGACCATACGACAGCCTCAAGTCGATTATCTTGACATAAATAAAGTTTTATAAAGTTGACCCACATCACATTTCAAACGCTGAACTTACTTTGCTATGTAATAAAAAATGTCAAATTGTAAGATAGTTTAAGACATATGTTATTTTGACATTGACACACAATTGGACCACAGTGCATGACTTGACAAAAGTGACAAAAGCTTTTTTCTCATTATTTTACTGTATGTTCACTACAAGTAAAAGGTTTTGATCGTTTTTGTTGTTGTTGTTTTATGAAAGATGTCTCTCATGCACACCAAGGCTGAATTTATTTGATCAATATTGTGAAAGACATGTTTTCTTTAGTAAAGCAACAAAATCTTCATGGTCCACATAATTTTATCAATATCAATATAAATATCAATAATAAAAATAAAAACTGATGTGGCATCAATAAGTACTAACATGGTCTTACATTAGACAAGAGTACATTTTTAAATGAGCATTAACCAATAAATGAGTTGAGAAAAAAAAGACATTCATTAGCCTAATTTGTGATACCTAATTTAGACTGTAATACATGCTGCATGTGCATATGGTAATGCATACAACCCCCAGAGATTTTATAGTGGTGTTGCTGGGTAGTTAAGTGTGTGTGTGTGTGTGTGTGTGTGTGTGTGTGTGTGTGTGTGTGTGTGTGTGTATATATATATATATATAAAATACAGGTTTGGAATGTGCAAGATTTTCATTTTAGGGTGAAATACCTAGTAACCTCAAACCTAATAGTGTTCGAGGTTAGTTCCCCATGATGCACCAGAGATTGCTTTCCAAAGTCTTTGGTTTAAAGAAAAATGCAGCAATTGGCGGTAAAGTTTGATTATAGTATAGTAAGGGTTCTTGGCGCAAGTAGTATTTTGCTGATTGCGCTGCTGATACAAATCTATGGCTTTCAAGGAAATGTTTTTCAGGGCACCAAATTTATCAAAACATTAAAAGCAGTTGGAAAGAAAGGGCGAACAAAGATCTAGACGGCTTCGTTCTGTGCAGCCAGGAGTATGGCGCTTTTATTCCTGCATAAAGTACAATGATAACCGTCTACTCTTTTATTAGCACAGCAGGTTTGTTAGCCACTACAAAAGCACTTGTGAAAGACACTTATTAGAGACTGGGAACATTTTATTTGAGTGGTGTGACCGCTAGCATACCATACTCTCACGCAGCGCAATAAAGAATAAAACCGAGTTGCTGGTGCACACATACCATCAGTGCAGACCTATACACACACATAAAGGACTTCATCTGTCAGCAGTTCCTGTTGCCCTCCAGCTAGTGGGTGCTGCTGCAGACATTGATCAAAATGACTTGTAGCATGTAGAAAGTTCAAAATCTACCTCCTTGAGGTCCCTTTTCTGCCAGCAACCTGCTTCATCCACTCAGCCAGGACAAAGGAAAGATGCTCATGCAACTGGGCAAGCCAGCATGTACGTAGAAGAGCATTATCTCAGTTCTAGTGTTGATTTGTGTCAGTCCCTTGAAAGACTGAAGCTTTTTTCATAGATAGATAGATAGATAGATAGATAGATAGATAGATAGATAGATAGATAGATAGATAGATAGATAGATCACATGTGTTTCTGGCCACCTCCACCTTAGTGATAGGATCACAAAATGTGTTGGACCCCGTTTATACTTGACCACTTGTGATCAGATCACCGAGATGGCTCTTTCTACCAAGAGTAAATGGGGTCGCAGATGTGGATTTGTGCACACAGAGCCACAGCCAGCACACCTTTTCCTTTAAGCCCACATTTTCTTGAACAACAGAAGGAGTAAGAAAACAAAACCTCTATCATTAATACCAAGAAAAGTCAGGGAAAACGCAGCAGTGATAATTACAACATATTGAAAAGACCTCAAGTCAACAAGGTCAGTAATGCAATAATTACAGTTGTAACAGCACACATACGAGTGAAGGTGCTCCTTCGGCTGACGGGAGACAGAAATAATTGCTTGTCAGGTTCTGAGTTTAAGTGTCGTGTTTACGAGCATGCTGAGATTACCTCAGCTGTGTCTAATGAGAGAAAGGTCGACTAGTTCTTTCGCTCAAGGTCAGGCGAGCTACTGCTAAGGTGTGCATACACAATAAAGGGGAACGTAGTTTGATTAAGCAGCAAAAGAGATGTAATGAAGTCCGTCAAGTAGAAATCATCTTTTGTTTGCGGCGTTTTGCATATTCAGCCTCCGTCCAGCCCACATAGATGTTAATGTACACCCACACAAACACATTTGTGCTAACAGGGCATGCTTATTTTCCTGCACCATCTTGTTCTCTATGGATTTCTCCCTTCCTAAAACCCACACACTTCAAACCATGGCTTTGTAGGCAAGAAGCTCTCGGTGCAACATCAGCTGAAATCGAATCCAGCGGCCAGACCTAGTTGTATCTCTCACACACAAATGCCTTGATCCCAGTTCTGCAGAGTTTTCTTCTCTGGCCTGGTCTGAAGCTTTAGGGACAAAATCCTACCAGCCTGCACTTTGTCTAATGGAGGGTAAAAGGGCCCTGGCCAAAGCAGCGTATCACTGAACTGCTGACTTTAGTTGGCCTCAGAGAACTCTGGGAAACGTTATAAGCATGTACTGATGATTTCAAGATTTGCCCTTTGTGTGTGTGCATCTTGCTTTTCTCACTTCACGAGATTTTGGTACTGATCTCTCAACGCGATCTCATCCATATTTATAGATATTCCTACATGGAGTATTTTCTTTGGATGTTTGGATAGTCACTAGTCAGGGCGGTTCAAGGGTCATTGGATATTCAGGGCTTAGCCCACACTTATGTGCAGGCCATTACAATAAGCTCTTCTAAGAAAAAAATACAATAAAATAAAAAAGAAGACAAGTTGCAAGGTTCATGACACTGTTTCATGACACTGTGTCTTAATGAAAAAGTTCGGCAAGAACCGATGTGTGTGTGTGTGTGTGTGTGTGTGTATTTTTGTGCCTATGCAATATTAAGTGCTTATTATCCATTAAAAGTATTTATGAAATTTAAAATGCACTACTTAAGTAGGTCTTGAAATCACTCTTAAATGCAACTAATTGGATCTAATATAATTTTACATAAATGTCAATGTTAATCAAATGTGTTCAAGTGGCTTAGTGGTAGAGCATTGTGTTAGCAGCGCAAAAGGTTGTGGGTTCAACTCCCAGGAAACACATCTACTGATTTAAAAACAAAAAAATTTATATCCTGTGTGCACTGTAATTTGCTTCGTATATAAAAGTGTCTGCCAAATGCATACATTTAATATGTTTTCAGTTAAATGCAGTTTAAACTATTTTGGGCATTACTACTTGGGATTTTCTCAACTTGTCATACAATCTTTTTGGTAACATTTCTATGAAGCCTGTATTTATAATACATTATAAGGGTATTCTTAAGGCATTATAATGAATGCATTATGAATATAAAACGTATAATATGTTATATCAACTAATGAATAATCATAACAACAATTATAATACATCATAATACTTATGTATTTGTGGTTATAAGTATAAGAGTATGATTATTTATAAAACACAATGAACATCATATTAAATCTACTTCATTTTCAGTATAATGGACTGTATCATACCTTGACATTGATTAAGATCTGCACAGTATCTTACTACAGCTTGTGAGTGGTTAGATGTTGAGTGTTATTTGAGTGTTTCTGTGGAGCTAATGTTAATTAATTGATGTGAGCTTAATAATCCAAAAAAAAAAAAATTCAATGTTTTACATGGTTACATTTTATGTATTCAGTGTCTTGCTCAAGGGCACTTCAGCACTGGGTATTGATGGTGGAAGAGACCGCTGTTCATTCACTCCCTTCCACCTACAACTCCTGCCAGCGCCGAGACTCAAACCTGCAACCTTCTGGTAACTAGGCTGGCTCTAACCATTAGGCCACAGCTGCCATTTTGATGGTCCACTTAATCAATTGACTATAAGCAACTTTGCAACTACATGCCAACTAACTCTCATTAGAGTATTAGTATGCTCAAGAATGGTAGAATATAGTATGGTAGAATAAGCTGACGTACTTCTAAATACACTTATAGTCAGTTTATCTGTTGGTTGACCATCTAAATAAAGTGTTAGCATATATTTACAGTAGTAGGAACACTAATACTAGTTGATATGTAGTTGCAGAGTTACTTATCCTCAGCTATCTAAAGGGTACCATCAAAATAATCTAACTGATATTACAATAAAAATAGTTCAAAGCAAATGTGTCATATTACACATTCATCTGATCTGAAATCTGATATTATGGCTGTTTGAGAGAAAAAAGAATTATCATTATTATTATTACTACTACTACTACTACTACTACTTAGAAGTGGTCTTTGACTGCTTTAAGTAAAGTGGCATCAGAAAAATGAGACTTAGATTATAACTATGAGAAGTATAATCCATTGTAAAAGTGGATGCAACGTGTTCATTGTGTTATAAATCATCATACTCTTAAAAGCTATAACCACAAATAAGTCATTAGTATAATATATTAAAACTGTTCATATGAATATTCATGAGATGATGAGACATATTATAAGGTTTTTTATAATGCATTATGCATACATTATAATGCCTTAGGAATACCTTATAATGTATTATAAATACGGGCTTCATAGAAAGTGTTACCATCGTTTCTTTTCTGTGCTACTAGAGTATCAGCCAAAGAGTGAGAGGATTCTCTCCAGCATTTAGTGAAACAAGGTGGGTCACATCATTTTTTATACGTCAGTTTTAATACATCAGGGTGACCTGAATTTTCAAGGTTTTAAATAAACAAAGATTTTTCAAGTGCATTTTACAAGAAAATTGCAGTCTCCATTTTCAGTCTCTCTACGTCATAGTTTCAAGTTCAATCCAGTGTGATTCATTTTGCTCAATTGTAAAATTGACTAGCAATTTCTTAAGCAGACCTTCAAAGTAAACCAAACACCATTTTGTGTGTGTGTGTGTGTGTGTGTGTACAATTAAAACTCTTATACAGAAAACTATTATGATTCCAATATTCAACACATGTGAATGTGCACCATTCAGATCATTATTCACAAAAACACAATACATTTCTTTTTGTGTGAAACTTTTTTTTTAAATTAGCACGAAAATGAATGCACCTTTAAACATGATACAATGTGTTAAAACTGAACTGACCGAGCTAATGTCTTATCAGAAGCTGAAACCATAAGCAATTTAGCCAGAATCTTTTAGAACATGCCAAGGGTGGGCGATGTGATCCCATGCGGGTTCAGTGAACACCCATCCTGCCTCTCAATGTTCTTCTAGTTTTCCTAAGATAAAAGATATCATGCTCATTAAATGTAGATTCTCGTGACTAATTATCTGCCTTTCCTGTGTCTTCCTCTCTCTTCTTCTCTTTTTGATGATGTGTAAATATGGAATTATTGGTGAATTGATCGCAGTCTTCTGCCCTGTCCACTATGGTCTCCTCCATTAATCAAAGATGACTGCAGAAGGACCTAAAATCCATCACTTGCCTGCCAGAAGACAATTGCATTCATCCCAACTCACTTATAATCAATGGAGTATATATACACAGTATGGCTCAGTTAGAAAGAAGGATATAAAACATAAGCAAGAGAGACTGAGAGAAAGAGAAAATTAGAAACAAATGTGTAGACAGAAGGAAATGTCTAAATAGACTGATTGATTTCTCTTAATCCAACACTGTTTTTATGAATGACATCACTTCTACCTAAACTATTTAAAAACAATATCAAATCAAAATGGCAAATGTTTACTATAATACATTTTGTATGTGGTTGGTTGAAATAAGAATAAAAAAGTGTCTTCATATCAGGGTTATTATTATTAAGGAAAACTATTGAAAAGATTTTTGTTAATTAAAATTAAAAATTAATTAAAACAAATATCGCATGATGAAACATTAGAAATGTAGCTGTGAAATTAACATGGAAATAAATAGATATTAAAACTGAAATAAAATAAACAAATAGTAGCCTATTTATATGACAAAAACACACAGAACAGTTATTACAACAGTAACTAAAATTAAAAGGAAAACTGAAAATATAACTCAATAAAAATAATATAAAATAAATCCTGATTAAAAATATTAAATAAAAACATAATAGTATATAAATAATACTAAAATAACACCGCTTCAAATTATGATCGTCTTCAAATTCTGATTCTATTTGTACCTAAAAATAAACGCTGTAGTTATTGAACATTCACTGAATTATCTCTTAAGCTTCGTTCGATTCGTTCGAAATCATTAAATGTGACTTTGCGTTGCCTCAGAAGCTAATCTCAGTAGGAACCTCATATACTCTCCATCACACTGACTGACTGAGCAGAAAGGCATGCATTCTTCAGTTCCGGACACAGATGTGTTTAAAATGTGCGCCATCATTGGTCAGTTTGCTACTGATTCATCATTAACTATGTAAATAACACCATGTAAGATAATAACTGAGCTTACACCAGTGTACATTTAACCAAATATTCAATGTACTGTATGAAGAAAATCTAGTATACAGTAATTACCAGCAGTGAAATATGGCTCCCTGCCCAGCTGGTGCTCAGTTCAACACTGAGAATAGAGAGTGTTTCCTCTTCAAGCTGCTATGAGACGGATCAGTGTGACACAGAGGGACGGACAGAGATTTAAAGAGCCTTTTAAAGCATAGAGTGATGTTCCCTGTGTCTACAAAGAATATAAATCAAGACTTACAAATTACCAGTGATATGATAACCCTGCAGCAAAATCACACTGTTTATTAATAAAATTGCTCAACAGAGATTGCTCAACATTTTGTGAGACTAATGATAATAATAATAATGATAATAATAATAATAATTCAAACAGTCAAAATGGCACTTGTTGAACCTGACAAGTCAGGATAGGTTAATTTGTTTTCACTTTAGAGGCCTTGGAAATTTTAATTGGGTCCAGTGGAGATGTGAGAATTTTGATAAAGAAACAAAAGGGACAGTGGGAAACTGAAAAGACAAGGGAACTGTGAAATAGTAATTGTTGCGTTAAAGTCTGAGGCGTCAGAGAGATTGAAAGGAAGAGAAACAGGAGACTTGAGGGACCGGACACCCACATGAGATTGAGTTTGAGATACAGTGAAGAAAGCAACAATGAAGAATGTAAGGTGAGGAGAGAGAAAGAGTGGAATCGAGGACACGGTTCTGCCATATGATGGAAAGCATGTGAAGAAGATGTACAGCATGGCACGTGTTCAATTTTTTTCTTGAAGTTTTCATTAAGTTTTCTTCTTTAGTTGTAGCTTTGATGAAGGTGTCCTCTATTTAGTCATTATTTCATCATGTCATTTTGAAGGAACATCTGCCTACTCTCAAGCCAGCTCCATCCAATGAGGTCTGTGTTTAAGACTTGAAGAAACATTGCCATTCATCTCAATGGCAGTTTCTTGGCTGGCACAGACCTCTGGAGGAATATGACCTGGAGGTCTTTGCTTCACTGGCACTGGAAAACATGCTTTCTGAGCACCAAGGGAAGCCACTGCCCCTCACTGGCATCCCAGGAGTGTGTATTTACACTGGGACTCACAAAAATTTGGAAATGTGTGTTTTTGGTGGATGCTTTATCCAAAGCAGCTTCCATTGTTTCAAAGGTATACAGTTTATGCATTCCTTGGGATTTGAACAGATGGCATTGGAGTTTCTAGCACCATGCTCTACTGTTTGAGCTACAGAAATGCAATACAGTTTAAAAACATGTGCTGAAATACTCGCTTATTTTTAAGAGTTACTGTGTGACTGCTTTGTGGCCATGCCAAAAAAAAATTAAATGACATTTCCACCAGAATATTATGTTGAACACAATACTTACTTTGAGATGTGGTGGAAATGATATCTTTTGTTTTGTTTTGGCATTTCCACGACAGAATACTACCAAAAACAGAGATTTGAAAAAAAAATTGGGATTTGATGGAAATGGAATTTACAGTGAGAAAAAAAATGGATAGGTCCATATTTAAAATACACTTATTCATACTAAAGATAGTTTAAATCTATTAACATATTTACCGACATATCACTTTAGACTTACAGTACGAATATAAAAATTATAATTAAAATTAATTTAGAGTATTACTTGTGCACAATGCTCATTTCTTAATATTAAGCCTAAAATGTTTTAATGCCACTATTGATGAGGAATTTATGATCGTTGAAGCATCTTTAAATGCAATATATTTACTGTGTACCTGAAGTATACTTGCAATAGTTCCACTTTTTAAGCACAATCACAATCATACTTATCAATCAAGTATATCTTTAGTTTGACTTCAGCACTACTTCCACACAATTAAAGAGCATTAAGTAGAAAATGTGTTATTCCAGCAGACTTTATGTACCAAAAGTACAACTGCATTTTTATTAATTACATAAATATGTAAATATATATGTAGTATACATTGTATGAAATAAATGCATTTCAGATACATTTTAGTATATTTATTTGTCAGTAGGGCACTGTTGGACAAAAATAACTAGTGAATGTGATATTAGAGTTTATGGTTTTAAAATTACCAAAAGTGCCCATAGTTATATTTTGGTTTAGCCGATTAATCTCATAGATACAGTATATATGGTATACAGGATGAGCTAATTAACCTGCTTAACCAATTTTAGTTTAAGCAATCAGTCCCCAGCATACTATGAACAGATTATCTAAATATTCTTTTAAATTTTTCTTCTTTTATATGCATTAAAAAACTGCATATCTTGCCGTGTTATTTTCCATTCATATTATCAATGTTTTAATTAAAACTGTTTAACTATCATCATGATGATGTGTCGTTTTTGTCTCATCACAATGTTTTCATCAGTTATTTTGCTGACAATATTAACACTGGCTTAACAGAAAACAGATGCACAAAGTGAGTGAAAGAGAACAGACAGATGCATGCTGTATGTGCAAAGAGCGGAACAGAAACAAAGACCTATGAGAGGATACTGAGATTTGACAGACAGATGCTCCTCTACACACGTAGAGGAAATGAAGATGGTGAGATGGAGTAGTGGAAAGATATAGACTGGAAGAGATGACACCAAGAAATGGGGGGATGGGTGAACGAACGATACAATGCATTGATCAGATTTACTGATATGGGAGGTTGTGCACCAGTTAGGGTTAGAGGCAGAATACTATCTGGAAGGCTGTGCTGCAGGACAGATGTGGCAGCCTGAGATTAGGAGATGACATTAAAAGGCAAGTGTGAGGGAAGAGAGTGTGATAAAGAGAGGTTTTAATGGCTCTTTGTACAGTAAATGAGCAAGTGAAGAAAAACTAATGGCATTGACAGCTGTTAAAGAGAATGGGAGTGGGATGAAGATGTGACCGTTTCCATCATCAGCCAATAAGAGTCATTTGATGTCATTCTAAAGTAAAGGAGCAGTTGGAAACATGATTTCGATGGAGTGAGAAGCAGAGAATGTGATAGAGAGAAGCGTGAGAGGCAGGAAGGAAGCCAGCGAGTAATGCTGAAAAAGATGCAGGAAGACAGGCAAAGAGTGTGGCAGGAAGTGAGAGTCTAAGATGCACACTGTGGATGAATATGTTTAAATCTGTACTATACATAATGCAAAAAAAAACAATTAGTGAGTGAGACAAGAAACAAGCCAGTAAGTGAAGCAGGAAATTAGTGGGACTAAGGCAAAGAGTAAGGCAGGATATAAGGCAAACAATGATGCTGGAAGTAAACGGAAGTAAGGTAGTGAGAGATACAGGAAACAAGACAGTAAGAGAGGCAAGAAGTAAGGTAGGGATTAAGGCAAGGAATGAAACAAGAAGGAAGTGACAAAGAAAGTAAGGTGAGGCAGGAAATAAGACAATAGTTGGGTCCCAAACAATGTACAATACCATATGCACTTATACAATGCACTTTGTACAGTATCATGAAGTATAGTAATTATATAATGTTATTTTGTCATTCAGTATAAGAATCTGATCGCTCTGCTTCCTCTGCAAAGTATTTACAGCTATGACCGCTTTGTACATGATGTGTCCAACATTCCACTTTTTATGGTTAATTAAGTGTGTAATCTGGTAAATGAAGTGCACTTTTCAAATTTCTTTTTGTAATTTTCTGTGTAAACTCAAAATGGGATCCACAAATTGGGATGAACCCATTTGAGTTTCCACAATCATAAGTCACTTTGGATAAAAGCATCTACTAAAAGAATAAATTAATAAATGAGTGAGACAGACTGAGATGGGGAGAAAGGTAGATCTCATGGAAGTAAGACCAGACGTGTGGTATGTAGTGAGATAGCAAGAAAGCAGAGAGAGAAGCAAAGAATAAGGCAGAAGTTGTGTCTCAAATAAAGTACTATGCATTAAGCACTCTACAATCTACTGCAGGCCTGGGCAACTCTGGTCCTGGAGGGCCCCTGTGCAGAGTTTAGTTTCACCCCTAATCAACCACACCTGCTCGCAGTTGTGGTTGGATGTTTCAGGTGTGTTTGATTAAGGATGGAGCTAAACTCTGCAGTACAGTGGCCCTCCAGGACCAGATTTGCTCATCCCTGATATAGCGTATGAATTTAATAAAAATATTTTGCCATCCACCATCAGAGTCAGATAGCTCCTAAACTACTTTTTTTTTTTTTTTTGGAACTACAACTGGTAATATAATGAGCACTTTTTGCTTTTTGGAATTATTGGTGCGCTCACACTACTTACACTATTTATCCCACAAAATGGCACAGAATAGTGCATAAATATGTGAACTGGGAAGGGTGTGAGGCAAAATGTGTGACAGGAAGTAGGCAGGGAGTAAAACAGGAAGTGAGGCAGGGAGTAAAGCAGTGCAAAACGGAGGCAGAGCACACAGGCAGTGTGGAGAGCGGGTGAGAACAAGAGGAAGAGGTGTGAGTTTGGTGTGAGGGACAGTCCTGCAACTCTAAATGTGTCACCGAGTGTGTACAGGAGGGTTTGTGTGTGTTGAGTGTGAAGGCCATGGAGAAGCCAAATAGAGATAGAGATAGATGGAGTGAACAGGGGTGAGACTGAGTTATTGCCCATGATCAATACAGGGGGTCGCTGCCAAATGGGGGGTGTAATGATGGGTAATGATATGAGTCTAGAGAGATAGAAAGGCATTCTGTGTGTGTGTGGTGAGCCTGCTGTCCATGTAGCGCCTGCACTTTCATTAATAGAACTCATTCATCGCACATCACGAAGATGGCTTAATACACCCCCGTAACATATAAATATAAGCCTATATATGCTACAATCATTCTATCTTTTCCGTCTCTGTCCAGCTACATCCCTCACTCTCCCACTCTTTTTTTTATTTCCTGCTGCCTCCCTATCACTCTAACTATTACTTTTCATCACCTGCTGTGCATCTCTGTGTTAGTCTGTTCATCTGTTTTTCAAATTAACCCGTCAAGAGACATTGCTCTGGGCAAGGCAAAGCCTTGAATTGGTAAAACAAACCACAGAACACACAGAATATGTCATCAATGTGCCCACCGCCGATATACTGACTCTTAAATAGTTACCACAGCAACATGAAGAGGACAGGAATAATGCATTCTGCAGCACTGCTGTGTGATTTACATGCACCTTTTCTTTCTGTGCTGGTGAACCAGCCTCTTCATGCTCAGCTCGCACAAATACACCATTTGATAATCGAATGCTTGCTGTACTCTGACCTCCGTGGAGAAATAATGATAGCTACAGCCATACACTGTTAGTCAACTGTGCTGGAGCTGAAAGAATCGTGGATGGATTTAGTGCTGGGAAAACTGCTGGTGAGAATGGGATCGTTAGTCAATAATGGGCAAGGAGGTCTGCGGTTAAAACCAGTGGGCTGCCAATCAAATCGGCAGCCAATCACGACAGGCTCAGTTACACATTAGAATGCGACAGGGTGAAAATCTCGGGTGGAGCTCGTTATGCAGCTCATTATACGAGATGTGCATTGTCATTTAAATCACATTCCACGCCGTACCTTATTACGAACAAATATGCAAACACTCTTCGGGTTTGATGTAAGCCGTTTGTTTGTAACAGCGATCATTAATTAATTTGGTAAACACACTTAAGAATGTCATAATCCTCTATGACTCTAGAGTTTCTGCTGCATGAAGACTTGGATTGATAATATATGAGAAAAAACAAAACAAAAAGATATTTTATTCATTCCATAGTCCCATTTCCAACACCTTTGTGCCACTGAAACTCGTTCGCCGAGCATGTTGAAGTCTCAGAGCTTATATATATTTTCCAAAGCATAAATAGTTTCAAGTCTCTGGATTTCACAGGCAGTGTTTTAAAATGTCTCCGTGTGGACGGCCATCAACAGAGGCCCCAGGAAAGAAATGAGAGGGCGAGTTTGCTTAATGGGAAGAGCTATTTTTACAGCTTTGATGTTCTCTGTACACATAGGCGCACAGCTTATACAAAAACAAATTATAAAAGATGACCGCTTCACACAAACATTAAAAACATATTAGCAAAATAACTGTTCGGGGGACAAAGGGTTGAGGGCGATTGAGATTGTGCAGATCCATTCTCAAATCCGCAAACTTCTGACAGCTTTATGTGTTTATAGGTGAAACGATCAATAAATAAAAGTACTAACGCTCAAACGCAGCATGTGTGCAGTGCAGAGATTTTTACAAGTTGCTTCTCTTTGAAATCTGTGGTAATCTCAGTTTGTGGTGTAAGCTCCATGGGTAGCCCATATCGTAAAACACGGTGAGAGAAAAAAAGGTCATGGAAAATAAAAGGGTAAGAGATTTCTTCAGTGAGGAACCATAATCTGTTTAAATTGAGGACCGGATTGCTTAGAGGTTCACAATGCAACCGCTGGGAAAACTATCCTTTTTTGCCCGGCATCTCTCTGACTGCAGCCTTGAAAGACTGGACAAACAACATTATAAAGTTTTTCTTGCAGTCGTAGTATATGTAGTCCATCAATAATAGTAGAATAAAATTAATTATTTGCATCAAAACTATAAAGGAGAAAAAAAGCATAAATATCACATTTTGTACTAATCTGATTACAGTAGAGTCACAATATATTTGTCACACATTTAAAAACACTAACTTTGGTTCTGATTTATGCGGTTTTGTTAAAAATTGGACTGTATAGTGGTTATCTCAGCCTCCCATCCCCAATTTTACCACAAAGAACCACCCTGTTCACAGTTCCTTTAATTTTAATTTTTTTCTCCACTTTTTCTACTCTTTCAGTTCCTGTGACCTTATAAGATGGCAAAGAGAATGCAAAATACTAATTTAAGGTACTGCTATTTGTGGTCTGGAACACATGTGCACCGCATGCGTGAAGGTCAGTATGTTTCTTATGTAATAATATGCATGAGTCAAAACATTAATAGGTAGATTAAGAAATATAAATGCTAATCAAACAATGCGTAGGATAATGAAACACCTCAGAGGCTCTGATGTGTGCTGGAGGGGTAGGATAATGGCTTCATGTTTGTTCAGGCTAAGTCTGAACAAGAAATTAAGTGTCAAAACTATAGGTGCTGGACGCACAACTAAAAGTGGACTTCTTAAAGACCACATGAAATGGTTTTGGCGAGTACAGTTTTTTAAAAAAGTTTTTAGTGGTTAAAAAAACAAAACTGCATGCATCTTACAAAAGACAGGATGCACAAATAAATAACAGTTGATTACCCAGAGGTGGCCATTTTAAATGTTCCTTGGCCACGTGTATACTGTAGTGTACCTTTAAATAGTAATTAAAATGTTATTACAACACCACTTACAACAAACCACTTACTATGTGATTTCAGGTGATATCGGGGGAAGCACTGTGTAGTGCAAGCTGAGCCATCAATAATAGGCTCGTTTAATATGGGCAAAATCTGCACAGAATCGATTACCGCAAGATGTATGCCAGTTGCAAATGTGTCAGTGTCATTTGAGTTGCTCTGATGTCAAAAAACTCGAGAAATGTAAAGGTGGCTGTGCCAGATTGCGTTGTCAAGCAAAGTTGCTCTCCCCCAACAGCGCTAACTAAAGGTATAATTGAAAATGACTTTCTGACGATGCAGCTCACTGCTCATTCGTTTAAACAACTGCGATGTATTGTTCTCTTCTAGAATATTTGATTCTGTAACTCTGATATCCTGTTTTTATGGTTATAAATTATGCATGAATATTCCCAAATACTCTGAGAGTATGATCTCTATATGGGATTTGTGATTGTTGTCATATTTCTAAAAACACACAGACAAAAACATGTCTGTATAAAACAAAAAATGGATCATGGCTGTGCAAATTTTCCCTTTAATGATCATTTATAAATCATTTATAACTAATAAAGTAAGTGAAAGCTGTGAACAACAGTGAGAAAAGTACATTAAACAGCACCGTTGGTACAGAAGTGAGCTGAGTGATAAAGCAAGGGTAAAATCAGGTGAACCATGGGAACAAAAATGGACGAGTAAAAGACAAATAGAGGAAAAGAAAGGGGAACCAGAAGGGTTATTTAGTTGGGGGGCTGTTGAAATCATAGCAAACAAAATTACTGTAGTCACTCCGGACAGACCTCACAGCAAAGTCAGTCGATTTGGATTTCACTGCTGGGTTATGGATATATTTTATTGCTGGAGCACACATCAAAGAGAACCAGAAGTATATGTAAGCATTTACAAATGCACAGTTTTGCCAGACACCTAAGAGTCTCTCTCCATTGCGATATTAAATTTTGTAGTATATATTTACCAGCGCAAGATCACAGCACTAATGCATTTATACTTGCCTAGCCACACACGCACACACACACAGCACAACTGGGTTTAATCTGCTCCAGTATTTATTCCCCACTTTCTTCCAGGATGGAATAGATTGTGACATTACACACACTGGCTGCCGTAGCATCGTGCCTGCCTGCAGCTTCATTGGGTGGGTGAGGGCAGTAAGGTTGCAGGCAGCAATATTAAACCATCAATCACCTCTCCAAATTAGGGCTTTTACGTCAAAGCAACATTAACAACACACCCACCCACAGGTACAAGCTGGGTGTAAGGACAAAAACTCATATCATCACAACTCTGCTAAATGGCGGCCCTTGAACATGTACACGCGCATATCGCGCTCGCCACAGAAGCACAAATAACAGTAATTAGGAGCGAAATTAATCATAATAAATCATTAGAGGTACAACAGTTGTTTTCGACTTCCACGGAAAAGACAGGCACTAAATATAATAAATCTGTTTTGACACAGGGTTATTGCAGGGAGAACTTTACAATGCCAACGTTATAGCGGGCAATAAATAGCAAGCAATTGCAAATCGTTTGTCCTCTTCTGTGTGTACGGTGACACGCTGCGAGTGTTTTAAATATAATCTGCCACTCACAAACATTACCCACGGCAAGCTAACAGAGAGGAGCGCGAGTCAGTAATGTGTCCATTTTGCTATTTTTCATGTTTCATCATAAAAACATCTGGCCCATCAATGAGCCGACAAGCGTATTAAGAAGCACGGAGCAGAAGAAATGAAATGGGATAGAAAAGCCGAGAGAAGGAATGAGTTGCATAGGGAGGGGGGCAAACGAGCCATTGAAATACATTCATCCTAATTAGCAACAGCAGGGGTACGAGCGGGAGAGCTGCGTCCACATCATCCTCCATTAACACTGTTTACTTACTTACAGGCTCATTACGTGCATTGGAGTAAAAACCAAATGCAGAAATAAAGCACTACACACTCATATATATACACTACACACTCTCTAGCGACACTAGAGAGCAAGCAGAGCAGCACAAAATTTCAAATACTTGAATGCTGAAGTGTGTTTTCTGACACAAAATGGAGCTGCAGAAAAGCGATTGTTTTCAAACAGGTTTCCAAAACATTCTCTCCATCTGCCATTGGTCGAGATAGATCCATCCAAAACTCACGCTATTGGTTGAGTCATTGTTGCCGGGACAAACTGGTTGGGATTCGCAAATAAACAAAGCAACGTTTTGGTAACTGTGTTCACACATTTCAGGGGAATTAACCTTCAAATGGCACACATTATAAATTGATGATATCTGTGCTATTTAAAAAAAAAAACACTGATATTGTGTTAATTCTACACATATGATAATATCAAACATAAAATAAGCAAAAGAAAACGACATTGCAGTGTGTCAGTATCATCATTAATTATTTTGCCCTTAACATCCATGAGTCTCTTTAGGTGTTTTATTATATTAGAGTAACCTGATAACCTACTTTCTCCACTCATTTGCATAAAATTGCACAATCAATGGTTCATCACCCGAAATCACAGACTCTCGATGAAAAAGAATGGATTCCAGTCACTTCACCAGAGCAAATTGCAGTCAGTGTAAAAGTACAAGCAGCAAGGAGGCAAATTGCATGAGCTTAACAGTCTACACTTTCACTGGGAGTGGCAACGTCACTGCTCATTTGCATAAAAGTAAACTCGGCTCAACTTTGTTGCATCACCAATGGTCATAGTCATTCGTGTCACCTCAGAACCCTCATTGCTGCCACACATAGCTGTCAGTGTGAACGCCCCTTTAATCAGTGAAGCTGTCTACAATGCACACTTGCCGTGTAGACATTTTCGTTGATTATAACGTTCAAGTCTCGTTGTGTCCTGTCACTTGCTTGCCATGTAGACAGGGGGATGTATTTGCTGTCTCTGTCTTTCAAACTGACAAAAGCCCTGTTCAAGCGTTCAGACATAGATGAGCTTCCTGTCTCTCTATCTCATTCTTTTTTTCCCTTCTTTTTACTTTTGCACATATACATACCCCCTACCTGTTTCTGCCTCACTCTCCTCGCCGGCGAAATTGGTATTCTGCTTTCTCTCCTCACAGTGTGCGAGACTAACTCAAAGAGGAATGAAAAGCATATTTTATGTCTCCTATTCAAGAAAGTCTCCGCCATCCTCTCCTCTCCTGTCTCGCTCTGTTCTGGGCCTGTGATAATGAAAGTTAATTAGGCTTCCATGTCTTGCTGCAAAGCACAGAGTTGCCAGAAGAAATGTGGAACAGACAGACAGCATCCGAGTGCCAGAATCAGATCAGATATATTCCACCAGACTTAACTGTAAACATAACTTCAGCCAAGCATTTCTGGGCAGATTCCCCGTCAGCACGAGCTAATCAAGACAAAACCCACATCGTAGCCGGAATAATCCTCAAACATTGTGGAATTATTTCGGTATGGCTCTGTAAGAAAATTGCGATCTTCTTCTTACTTGTTAGAAAGATAATTGCTCTGTTTTAATCTCTTTTATGCAATATTGTGGTGCAGACAGTGAGAAATTTGGTTTGCAGAAAGCTGAGTGTGTGTGTTTTAATATTTCCACACTCCTAAGTATATTATTAGGTGAAACTAGCTTCATTCTGGTTACGTAACGTCTCACTGAAATGAGAGAGATTGGATGTGAAGTTACAATCGAAGTCTGAAACCACCAAAACACATTTAAGGACCCCAAGCAAGTTTGGAGAACACAATTTTCTTTGCTGTGTAAATGTATTTCATATTAAAACAAGAAGCTGGGACGTAACCAAAGGACTTTTTTTGAAGGCAGGTTCTATTTAAGCACAAATGGACTTTGTGCAATTTGTCTAGTAAAATAAACTACTAAATGAAGATGCTTATAATATATGCTAATAATAGTAAAACACATTATTAGCTTTTTTCTTTAAATTTTATAATCTTAATTAAATAGAGGGTACAAGTGAGAAGTAGTATGGAGCCCCTGAAGCCACACGCTAATGCAAAAAAATTAAATATGAGATGGGAGAAAACAATAGACAAA
This sequence comes from Carassius carassius, assembly GCF_963082965.1. Classification (NCBI taxonomy): domain Eukaryota; kingdom Metazoa; phylum Chordata; class Actinopteri; order Cypriniformes; family Cyprinidae; genus Carassius; species Carassius carassius. The sequence continues at coordinate 42,792,049 of NC_081755.1, read as the reverse complement.
TGTTATCAATGATGTTAACTTATTATGAACTTATATACTGTACTTGAAAGAAAAAAATTACAGGAGGTAATCTTGTCTGGTTCTGCTAAACAGAAAGATCACACGTGGGCGAGCCAAAGAAAACATCTCTGTTAGTTTTCACAGCTGATATGATGGAGCCTCAAAGAACATATAAAGCACCGTTCTCTAAGACAGTGAGCTAACTGAAAGAGCATACTAGAGGAGGAGACCTTGCTCCCCGTGACCTGTCTCAGGCCCACCAGTCTGAGGAAGAGTGACATCTAGTGGTGGAATACAGAACTTCAGTCTTCATCTCATAACAGACTCAGCACAGCTATAAAACACAGCTCTCCAATTTATTTTAGCAGGTTTTATGGAAAGTGATTTAAGCTCCATGATTTATTTGTCATTCTGCTCAACATGTGGGAGGCAGACGATCTTCCACTCCAAAACAAGGCAATCATTTTCCATAAACCACTCGAAAGAATGAAACTAATAAAGCTCTCACAATGAACCGCACATTCGGATCCTGAGATTTGAGCTCCTGTTATGATCGAACACAGCGGTGAGGCGATTTTGCACAGATGAAGAGTTGAATAGATAACATCAGACGTTTTTCCAGGTAGGCTATGTGATTGTCACTAGTGCTTTCTCCGTATCTGCAAAACTGTATTTGGCTTGTCAGCTGCCTCGTTCTGAGATGTAAAGAGTTTCTTTTGGCTTTGTTTCCATGGAGAATTTTTTTTTTTTCATATAAAAAAGTTCTAGCCGTGTCACAGTATGATGGATTCCCTTGTTATGGCTGTTTCCGGCCCAAGCTTTATGAGACAGTTAGCTCCCGCTACACACAACAGACGGCTCGGAGATGGGTGTCATTTGGAATCCGAGCACAACTGAGTCTTTCCACATGCACACACACACTCTCTCTCTTTCCAAATATCCTGCTGTCCTGTCCACAAGCTGGCTCTGTTTTATTAATTAAAAGCAAATCACTCCTTCAAATGACTTTTTCCTTCATTTTTTCCCCCATAGGAGCGGATAATGAGGTGGTATTACATGGCCGGATCCCAATCAGAGAGAGAGGATCCAATCAATCACTCCGTTATCTGTGCTCGGCTCTTCTATTACTCACGTGGCGGGCTACTAAGTCCTGGCTTTGAGCATGCGTGCGTGTGAACACGAGTGGCAGTTGGCGTGCCGATAGAGGAGCTGTCATTTGGGTACCATAGATTAATGGGGGACCCATCGCGGTGTTTAATATGGACCGCCGATGAGGCCGTTACACAGATGCATCCTCCCATCAACTACACCCTCTGAGTGTTCACCGGTGATGCACGCTGTGCCAAATGGACAGGGTTTAGTAAGCTAGGTTAGCATGGGCAGTTAGACCATATTAAATATTTACATGCTCAAACTAAAAGTATCCGTGAATTTTTCACAATACAGCTCCGTATAGTTACTGGCAGAGATCCAACATTTAAAAAAAAAATTTTTTTTCTTCAATAATGAAGCATTTTTACTTAATCGGATATCGGTTTTGTAATATCGGATATATAGTTGTTTCAAGAATGGCACCATTACAGCACTGCATGTAAGGGAAAACTGCAGTATTCATAGGTAAAGCATTTGCTTTGCTTTAATCCTTTTTTTTTTTTTTTTACATTTAAAAGCCATTCATGTTAAAATGAGATGTGTACAGTTTAAACTTAATTCTTTGCAACAGAGAAAACTAACGTGGTGTAAATCAAAATCCCTCAAAGTTCCTAAAGTGTAACTTTGCAGTTCGCACTGGATGGAGAGGCAAAAGTGAAGAGTGAAGAAAACAGACAGAAAAGTAGAAAACTAGTGAACTGCATTTTGCATGACTTGCGTCACTTCTGGCCGTAGCTGTATCCCTTCTAGCCACAACTAGCTGTAACTGGGGCAACAAAAGCTTTTAAAAGGTTACATTTGTTTCACTATTAGTCATAATTTACATAATTACAGCTCTGTGAAAATGAATTTTTTATCTTCACAAGTGATGGCGATAGTTTTCCATTTTTGCAATAGTGTATATGGTTTGCATAAACACATACAAATGCACAGTGTGAATTTCACTTACATATGTAAATAATTAAAATTACTATTACTATTATTTCATGATTTATGTATGATATTTCAGTGGGAATTAAATTTAGAGCATTATCAACAACAAGATACACTGAAATCCCCAGCTTTTCAACATTAATTTGAAGGTTGCTATTGAATCAGTAAAGGTGCTATATTATGCATTACGCATTACTTTAAGTAATGTAATGTAAGTTTAAACTTGGCTGGCCTGGACGAAGCCCAGACCTGAACACCCCATGAACTGCAACAGTAAGCTGTGTTTCCATTACTTTTCAAATTGTGCAATTTGAAATTGAAAATATATCTAATAGAAAAGCAAATATTTCACAAAAATCCTATGTATCGCCAACAAGTTTTTACACATGCATGAGGTGTTTTTTCAGGCAATTCGCAAAAGGAATATTTCACAAACTTTCAATGGAATTTTTTTTTTTTTTTTACAGGTCACATGTCATACATAAGTCACATGATCACTCTTCAATATACTACAACTTCCAAGAAACACTTAATAAGTGGCTGCTCTCAAGTATAAGGGGCTTTCCTTGCCATTAATGCTTAGACAATTTACACTACAGTACACACATCTGCAGTGCGTTACAGCTCTAACCTCGTGGCCACTCTAGTCAATGCTTGCGTTTATATCAGCTGCGCAACGGCACGTTTCAGAAGCATCCCAGAAGCAGCTCTCCACGCTGTTTCTGTAAAGATACATTCATATGTCTCCTTCGATTAAATATAATGGCTAGTGGAGTGGCCTCTATATGCTGTACATAAACCTACCAAAATCAGTCGTCAAAAAATACAAATATATACAGTGTTGGGGAGTAACTAGTTACATGTAACGGCGTTACGTAATTTAATTACAAAATTATTGTAACTGTAATTAGTTACAGTTACTAAGAAAAAATGAGTAATTAAATTACAGTTACTTATGAAATTTTTAACGATTACAAAGGGGATTACATTTGAATATTTACACACATCCACATACAGATTTAACTGATTTCTTTCCCAAATTGCACTGACTATTCTGAGACATACCGCACTAATAATTTCCGGGATGCGGAAACACAGTCTGGTTCGTAGAATCCAGTCATAAAAACGGAATGCCTAACGCGGACGGAATATGCCACATTTTGGATGACTAAATCAAAAGTAGGTCAGTACACTTGAATCAAAACATGACATCGACTAGTGTCTGTGAATATAAAGCCCCAAAAATGCAATATACAGTATGACTCCTGCACGTTCCGCGTGTCTGTGGAAATCAGGCGCGGACGGGACACCGGGAGAAACGGGACAATTCCCGGTGGGCTGGCAGCCGATTTGGCTCTCTATTTTAATATCATTATTGTATAATTGCCTGCCGAATGTACTAAAGCGATCATTTGCGAATCCGCCATTTGATAATTAAATCTCTAATAAGTCATGAAGTGTTAGTCATGACGCGCGCGCTCTCCGCGCCTCCGCCAAACGGTTTGGATCAGACTCAGAGTAATCAATACGAGAGAGAGAGAGAGAGAGAGAGAGAGAGAGAGAGAGAGAGAGAGAGAGAGAGAGAGAGAGAGAGAGAGAGAGAGAGAGAGAGAGAGAGAGAGAGAGAGAGAGAGAGAGAGAGAGAGAGATGCATGTAAAGATGCTTTTTTGTCTTTGTTTTTTTATTTATTTAATCAAGCAGCAGTACGTTGCTCATCAGTCATCACTCAAAATACTATATAAAGGACATCATTATTATAAACGTTATTATTAACGTTTTATTATTTTACTATAAATCCAGAGAAAATGGTTACTATTGTTTAACTGTGGTAACCAAAAATGTAAAATTATTTTACAAATTATTTATTTAAAAAATAAATACAAATCCATTTGCAAAACAAAAAAAGGTTATTTTACTTGTATATAGGCTAATAAAAGCATGGTTAATTTTTGTAAGGGAAAAACATGACTCGTGTACAGTATTAGGATTTTTCTATAAAGATATTGTAGTATTGTAGAGTATTGTATTGTAAAGTATAGTTTTGTTCAATCGTGAGTATTAAAGTCATGAGAGAGATGGATAACGGCAAAATAAAGAGACTGAAGAGAAAAATGGAAGTGAAGGTGCAGTTCAGGAGAGAACTTTTAATTATTTTGCATGTCCCCAAATTAAAGATTTAAACCTTTTTTATGTCAGGTCCATAAAAAAAATAGTTTTGTCCATGAATTTGTTTGTATGAGTTTGAATTTTCCAGTCTGAATTTTTTTCCCAGTCCGCCCTCCTGTAAATTAATGGCAAAGACATGGTTTCATTTACTACACACAGGCCTACTGAAGCTCGCAGTGTTTTCAACCTCTGCCGCCTCAATATAGGAGTACACGAGCACATAAACATAATTCCTAAAACTGCTCTGTGTCACTTCATGTGCATTTTACTTATTTTGAGAAAACTATCATCATATACAAAGAGACAGCAAAAACACCAATGTTTAGGATTTTATTACACAGAATACGTCACATGCTTATTAGATAACTGTATTTAAGTTGATGTATATGCTTTTATTTATTATTAATTTTCACAAATTTAAAAAGTAATCAAAAAGTACTCAAAAGTAATTAGTTACATTACTTTAATAAAGTAATTGAAAAAGTTACACTACTATTACATTTTTAACAGGGTAACTTGTAATATGTAACCTATTACATTTCCAAAGTAACCTTCCCAACACTGAATATATATATAATATTTAAAATATATATAATATATAATTTTAGTTGCATATCTTCGGTTAATTGAAACGTCATCATTTCACAACACTTTTTTTATCTACATTTATAAAATAGCACTAATGTTTTGCACAAATCTGTAATGGAACGCAGCTAGTGAGCCAGATCCCATCACCCATCATCTAGCTGTTGACCTGTTGATGCTCTTGTGTCTGAATGGGAGTAGATCCTGCATCTACGTTCCAACATCCAGCCGAAATTTTTCCCTTAAATGTTTAGATAACCCAAAAATTACAATTAGAATGTGTTTTACTCACCCCCTAGGCATCCTAGGTGTATATGACTTTCTTCCATATTCAAAACGTAATAATCACTTTAAACTAGCTTGCGCCAATAGTTGTACACAGAAGCAGTTCTGGGAGCATGACGTATGAGGTCAACATTGTTCATGCACTGGTTAGTCTCGTGAAAACCAACGTTTGTTTACAAGGTTTAAAAGAAGCAAAGTTTTCTTACTTAATAATTAATAATAATTTATATATACTTTATAAATACTTTTATAAATACAAAATCCTCTAACATTCTTCTTTACAAATCCTTTTTTCGTACTTCTAATTAGTGACCGTTGTTTTGTTTTGATCTCTCCCCTGCGCTTCTGCGTGCGTCAATTCTGAGTGGTGCATGCGCACAACATAAACAGAGACAGTTTATAAGAGACATGTCACTTCCTCAATCCTCAATACAACTATATACGGAAAACCCGTAACGGCAAAGATGGTGGTTGTGTGCACATGTCCCGCCCCTCCCGCTGGAAAGCCAATCATCTGCTTTTAACAGTCAAGCCGGGAAACATTTAAGCCTATCGTCTGGTTCCACTGACATATGCGCACAGTTGAGGAACCCTTGCGCATGCGTAGTCAAGGTATAACCTGTGGGGAAAATGGCGTTTTAAACCTTATTTTGGGGCAAAGTCATCAAATTTTTTTCAGCGATTTTTATCACATTTCACTGCTGTTTCTATAAATGCTGTTTTTATGTCCCGATGACCAGTGAAAGTTCAGTTCTGACTCTCTGCCCATTCATTTAGAGCTGGTCTTGTTATTCTCAAATAGCTGCCCGCATTGCCAAGATGGCGGCCGAGTGGCACGACTTGCCTGAAAGGACTTTGGCACAACCGACCTTATTTTACCACTGACCACGGTTTACAACCGTGAGCGCCAGCTAGATTCAAGTGATTATTAAGTTTTGAATATAAATATATTTTTTCTTACAAAAACACATCGATTCGCTACAGGAGGCCTTTGTTCTTCATTTTTGGGTGAACTAACCCTTTAAAAGTGCATACTGTTAGGGAGGACCACCTCCATATTAATTCCCAAGCACATATTAGCGCAAAGACTTCACCAGCAGAGAGGAGGAAGTGAACGAGATGGTGGTGGCGATGGAGAATGAATGTCTATATGTGTTCTGTCACCCGTTACTAGTTACAAGCTTCCCCGCATTGATTCTTTGCTCAGCTACGCGAACAAAATATGGCAGCACTCAAAGCATACACACAAACACACACACACACACATCTGTACACCCGCCGCCCACTCCTTGAGTAAAAAATCAGTTTTAGTGATGACCTGTAAGGCGGACATTTTGACCTCTTTCTGGGAAAGAGTTTGAGTCGAGGTGTCAGAGAAAATGGGAGCGATCACGGAGCCATGGCAGTTTGTAGCGCAGGCAGCAGCTGCTGAAGGTGTGATGGGTGTATTTCTGTATCTGGAGAGCTGTAATGGGAGACACTCGCACCTTTCAATCGTCTCTCCACAACAGGGCCTGGATAATGAACGTGTCAATTGTTAACATTCCTGCAATGTGACTCCTCTCCTCCACCTCCTTCTCTCTGTCTGCAGCTCTCATATTCTGCCTACCTCCTTATCCTGTTGGCTTTCTCTCCTGCTCCCACTTGCTAATTTTCACTTCTCTGTCTCTGTCTCTCTCCGCCAACCTCCCACTTCCTCCCAGCACATTTCACTCTCCCTCTCCTCGCCCCATCTATCACCTCCCCCTACTATGTTCTCATTTAATCTTTCCCTCCAGAAATGCGTTCAGCTCCAATCATCTCAGATCACCTCGGATGACTTAGTGCTGTTGTTGCCGATATTACGGCTGATATTACCTGTGCTTTCTCACAACTGCTGATAAGTATGTTAGAAACCTCTCTCGTCTCCATGTCAGGACCTCTTCACCAGAAGAGACCGCTTAAGGCTCAACAAAGCCAGAGCTACGGCTCATTTCTCTTTGTTTGCGTCCCTGTGTCGAGCGTCCGTGACACACTGCACCTGCCTTGTGAAGCACATCTGTGTGGACGAATCTGTCCCTGTTGCCATTTCTCACCTGTTTTCTTTTTAACAGTTGCTTCTGAGAAAACGAGAATCTGTTTCCTAGAAAACGGTTTCTTATTTAAAAATGTATTTAATTTAACAGTATCACTTTTCTGATGATGTGTGCTTGCCCCAAAAATGGGTAATAATCCCATTCTTCCAGCAACATGTAACTCATGAGATCGCAGCATTAGCAAATGACAATTATCCAACCAAATCCAAATTGTCTAAATCTAGTCCCGCTCTAATTTTATTCTTATCCGAGAAGCCATTTCACTCGGATATGTCACAATAGGGAAGGAAAGACACAATTTAATTTCATGCCAACTTTAAGTAAACAAAACCTTATGTGAAAGACTTGTTTACAGTTTCTGTTGATCATGGAAGCAGTAATTCATCAAATGATGGAGAGGAGCGTCATACAAGATGAATAATTGTGCCGTGAAAATTACATTTTATGACAGTTGTGGCACAGTAATGTTTAGTAATGAAGAGCTAAAACAATGCAGACAATGTTTGCAAATAAACCATGCTTTTGGAGGGGACAATTCAGTTCTTAGTGAACCCTCCACCCAAACTCTGTAGCAAATATGTATCTTTAATATGCAATGTCATATAAACCTGTAAGTAAACTGCTATGTTAAACTTTCAGATTTGCATTTTAATGAATTACAAGAGTAAGATAGACAAGCACAAAAGCTGGAGCAGATATTAAAACACTGAAAAGTAGAGATTTTAAAGTATATTTATAACAATTCTGTATGCTTATGACTGAGCAAGTGGAAGGTGCATCTTCAAGTATTTCTTGAAGGTTGTGATGGTCTCAACAGATTAGTAGGTCGATTGCTTGAGAACAGAGGGAGTGGAGGTTTAGTAAATCAACTTTGCAAAATAAGTCTGATTCACCAACCAATGTGAATCATTCACTAAAAATAGCCAAACTCCAGTGATTTGTTTGTGAACTGAATATCACATTGTGCTCAAATAATCAATTGTTTGAGTAGTAACTAATACATTTCCAGATGTACGGACATAACAGACTTTCAGACTTTTCAACTGTTCAAAAGTAAAAAAAGCAGGTTTGGTGGACGAATGTTCTTTGGGCTGAAGGGTGACAGTTAATATTACATGTTCTCAGAGGTGACATGAGCCCCCATAGAGCAGGTGCTAAGTGCGTGTTGAGTCACCATTGCCTTGTGCGGGTGGGTGAAAATGTCATTTACCTGAGCCAATCACAAAGCACCTACTCGCCTTCTCCCGGTGGGCAGTCCAGACTCATTTAACAGCTGTTCCCCCTCTGTCTATCTCTGGCTCTCTGGAGAATCTAGCTTTTCTACATGAGATCCATCACTGACCAGGCACCTGCAGAGGCCATGGGTTAAGTTTGCATTATAGCGAATCCCCATGATTCCAGCTCACTGAACTCAATCTTGTTTAATATATAAAGATGTGCTGTTTAATTATCTTCATGTCATGTTACATTTCCGCCGCTCCACCTGGGAGAGAAAGGCAATGCGTCACTGCACTTCCTCATTTCCTTTGTTCTCTCTTTCCCATTTTGCACTCTCTTCCTTTGATTTTCCATCTTTTTCTTGATTTGATTGTCTCTCCGCTTACAGCCCCCCTCCCAGTCTTCTTTTGTCATGTCCGATCTTTCCCATCTGTGCCGCAATTCATGCAACACTTATTCAGACCCGGCCTGTTAATGCAAGTGATAATGAAACAAGTGCAGCCTGGCGTACAACCCCAAAAATCATGCAAAATATTTCTGTCCTAACACCTCGCATCTCGCTCGCAATCTCACACGCCCGTTTCCTGGACATGGGGCGAGAGTATTTTCCTTCCTCATGTGTTGATCGCTCTCTCCTAGGAATTGTATCATAACACTAACCACCGTCGGCTTCGGAACGACAGTGTTCCCCATCGTCAAGGGAATAAAGGGAATACCTGGCTAATTACTCTCTTGTAAGCTTGGACCTGCTGAGGGTCTAATGAGCTTACATGAGTCTACCATTGAGATCTGATTTCAGATGAGGAAAAGAAGTGTCAAGTTAGCTGGAGAGGGCCAGAGGAGGTGAACTTGTCTCCCTTGATGTGCACTTAATTGACACGAAGCCAATGTGTGGGAATAAATCCCCTAGAGCAATTATTAATAATGGAAGACGGATAAATATTTATACACACAGAAAAACGTGATCTAGCGGCTTTCTTTTCACTAACTCACCTGCCTCCATCTAGTTACATTTCTTGGCATTCATGGGTGCACATCACCATGCCATGTCTATTCTTGTCATTCAATGTGAAAAACACGGCAGTGCTGTCCACTCCTGGTGGAAAATAGAGTTCTTTTAGGCAGAGAGCGCATGGTGGAACTGCCGGGGACATGTGAGACAGCTGGGGAAGTCAGCCAGCAAAGGCGTTTAACCTCGAGACACCTGAAATGGACCTGATACTCTTGTGTAATTTTGCCTAGAAAGCTGTTCAGATATTCTTTCTGAATTTCGCACGAAGAGTCCAAAAGTCTGAACACATCATGCCCATTTTTGCATTCCCAACAAGCAGTCAGGGAGGAAATAACTCTGTAAGCTTATCGGTGCTGAGAAAAGAAGGCAGACCGCTGCGACTGTAACAGATGTTACGATGTATTTTGGTTTCCATTTGAGGCTGAGGCCTTAATACCAAATTACAATTTACTCTAATGGAAGATTGGCTCAATTTTCTGGCCATTGAATGGGCCAGCTGGAACAGATGTTGAACGCGTGAGATGCTAAGATTGTTTATGGATTGCTTATTTTGTTTGCTGCCTTGTTATGCGCATCTTTCCTCTTGTTAACAGGTTTATGGTAAGCGGGTGTTGCGGCACACTGTGTCCGTGCAGGATTTGGAATGTTGTTTCATGGTGTTTGGGCATAACATGGTATAAAGAACGGAATTTTATGGGAACATCCCTTTACGAGAGGAAACATCGGTGCGTCTGGAGATGTGATTTGTACAAAGAAGCTGAAGTCTCAGTTAAGCCCACACACTGAATATTGTAGGACAAAAGAGGTGGGAGTTAGAATAGTTTTCCCCAACAGATGAGGCTTTTATTGGCGCTACAACACCTGCCTGCCAGTCTACCTGTCTGTCTGCTTGTCTTTTTAGCTACTACTTCATTTTGTTGCTCTGTCTTCAACATTAATATTTAGTTTAGAGGATTCTAAGTCCGACTCTCCATATGTTGTTGCTAGTGAATGCAGATGTTTGCTGGCTAACAAGTCTTGGCTTGAAAGGGATGTGTCACGCAGTGTATGAAAATCCAAGTGTGACGTGAATGGAAGCGTGATGTGGCTTTGTAGAAGAAAAGAGGATGCAGTTTATGAAGGGACTTTACACCTCCACACACAAAGAACTTTTCACTTAGTGATCTCCTAAGGGAACACTTTACAACAACATATTATCTCCCCAACTCTTCTCTTCCTCTCTCTCCCTCCATCTTCTCTTGCTCCCCCTTTCAGGGGTAGCTATCTAATTCTGTGTATTAAAAAGTGCCTGCGGTTCGTAGCTGTTGAATATTTCATGCCTTTTAATTTTTTCTTGCTGCTAAGAGTAACTTTAACAGCCATTCTCTTTCTCTCCAGCCTTCCCCCCATCCCTCAAACCCACCGTGAAATCACATTTAGATTCATACATACATTTCATAGTGCCGGTAATCTGTAAAACAAACCCAGGCCTGTATGGTGGAAATGAACAATATATCACAGAGAAATCTGTGGCTAAACTCTGTTAACATGTACAATCACTTTACAATTAAACACTGTGTGATATTTAGAAGTGTCAAATAGCTAATGGCACTTTCGATGAATGCGGTACACTTCTATAACTGTCACTTGTTGTAAAATGACACAAATCCAATTTTTTGTAAACTGTTGCTTCATTATTTTAATCTGCTTAATTTTAATTTAGATTATTAGATTATTTAACTGTACTTAATCAGTTGAGGTTTTACAACTCGCAAAATGTTTATTTTTATAATACATTTTACACATTGACACATGAATGTAATTTGAAACAGCTCAGTATGCCAATCAATTTTCTTCTTTTATGGATCATTTGCCGAAAAAAATAAAAAGAGTTTCAGACACACTTTTGTACCAAATTTGTGGAACGTGCCTTAATATATCTTAGCAGTGGATTAATTTAAAGTCATAGTGCTTAAAATAAGCTTTTTGAAGAGTTCTATTGGATGCGCCTTGCATGTGTATGAACGTTCAAAGCTTTATAATCGCCACTGTGATTAAAATGAACACCAAGTTATGTCTGGCATATTAATGAAACATGAGCGCGTGGCCAATGTGTGTGCCTGAGTCTCAGTGGTCCATCTCCTCCTTATGAGTGGAGGGATACACTCCAATCAAAAAAAAAAGATGGGGTTGAAAATCTAATTAATCTACAGCGAAGGCTACATTTAATTAAATCACCTTTTGATATTTACTTTCTCCTCAATGTATTTAATCGGACACATGCACCCCTTGGTTTAACCTGTTAGTATGCTAATGCTAATGACCTCGGAATGTGTTACAGTATTTTCCTCAGTTCAAGTAAACACTGCATCCTTGATTTCATCTCGCTAGCAGTGAATCGAGTATTTGAGAGAAAAAATAAGAGAATGGCCATATGATAGCAGGAGCCCACCGTGTTCTTTCTTATGTAAAGCTTGATTGGATCTTGAACGGGATGTGGCCCTCATGAGCAGCAGCCAGACTTTAGCTGTGCTATCGGTCTCATTACAGGCTGATTGATCACCTGAGCTGCCAGCATCAGTTCTCCACTATAGTATATAATTACATTGTAAAAATAATATTCATTGAGGCAAACACACAGACCCCAGGCGACACAAATACTCAGTGGGCATTCGGAGGGTAAATAACTCTGGAAGAAAGAAGAATTCATGTAAAAACCTGAAGAGAAAGTCAACTCGGTAACCACCTCTGGTTAACAGAGTCGCATCTATGGCATGTTGCGGTAGTTTGTTTATAAGATGCTGTTTTGCAGACTGTTTCATCATAATAATTAAACTCATATGATATTCAGGGGATCATCCCCTAGAAATCATCAAGGGGACAACATTACTAAAATAGGCAAAGCACTTCTCTTTTGAGGAGAGCAGCGCAGACAGCATGGGTTGACTTCAGGTGTTTAAGCCCAAATGTTTTTTCTTTTTTTTATCAACTTGTTTCTATGCACAATCGTTTTTTTTTTGTCAGTTATAAAATGTTTCAGATCTGCAATTCTGCTCAATAAATCAGATGTAGTCTCACGAGCCAGACTTTCGACTACTGGCATTGTGTCTGGAGCATATTGATGTTCATTCTGCAACAAAGTGAAAGCTCTTTTAAATGATGCCGCAGCTTTTTGCTCTGCAGTGAACACCAGAGAAATTAGAGGAACCTGCTTGTTGACTTTTTGGACTAAAGTCTCCTTGCATCCGTATGTAAGAAGTAGCATTCAAAAAGCATTTGAATTTAACATTTATGTTTGCTGAAACTCGTAGTTTGTGCAAAACTAATTTTTAAAGTTACAATGGCTTGAACCTTGAAAACTTCAAAAGCAGCTAAATATACAGAATATCCTTCTGAGATTTTGGGGTCAAGAAATGTATACTTCTATTAATCAAGCACATAGTAAATTGATCAAATACATGTGAATGACATCACGCAGATTCAACATGTATTATAAAGTGTACTGTATTCCAATTTTTATCAAAAGACGGCACCACACACAGAGGTCTGGGCTAAGCTCTGAATATCCTTTAAACCTAGAACCGCCCATGGCAGACTGTACTATTGTGCCTTAATTGGAATGCAACATATTTTGTTGTATTAGTCAATAAACAGTGCACCACTAATTGTGGGTTCAGTACACCATCAATATTCATAAACACAATCCATACTGCCGCATGGATGTGACAAGACTGAGATAAATTTTCCCATTTCTTACTCCTTTTCTTGGTGAAAGAAGTAATTATTAGTAGTATTATTTTAAAAACCGCCTTCACTGTTGTTCCTTTGGCATTTGTTTTCAACCTCCATGCAATGTAATAGCAATTAACAGCAGCAAATAACCTCATCATTAAGTCCATATCAGCCATGAACATGCTTCATTGTTTAGAGACACTTTTCATTGTTTAGGGAAACGTTTTTATCCCCCCCCCCCCAACAAAATAATGGAACTTTTGGTAGATAATGTGTCCGTTTGAAGAAAAGACCAGGGAGAGTCAAGCTGAAGGTAATGATTTCATAAATGTAAATTCAAGCAAGATTATATTTCCCCATACCAGTAACCAGGGTTTGGCCCTTAGTTACGAAATTAGTTATTCATGAATGAAACCTTTAGAAAAGGTGACAGAAATGAATTATTAATAGCCAATAGGTCCAGACCAGGACAATATATTTCCTGCTTCCCCTTCGCCACATTATTAATTAGTCATTTAAGTGTCATAAATAAGCAATATGAATGGAGAGTGCGGGAGTTGCATGATTACATACTAATTACCCAATCAGAGGTACGCTAATTAATTTCTCCACTCACGTGAGTATGGACTGGTGTACAGTTTATCATGATCAGATCGAACATTGCACAGTAGTTTAATTTAGCAAGACATCTGTCTATTGACAAAGTCTGATCCACAATTGTAGCTTAATCTGCCCTGCTTAGAAAGAGACCACCAGACTAACATGTAAAATGACCAAGTCGAGCTTTCTTTTTATTGCCATGTTTAGAGATGAGGTCCCTGAAAGCTCATAGCTATATCTAAGCATGCTCAAGGTTTTACGTTTATTCATTTAGCAGACACTTTCATTCAAACTGAAAACTACACAATGACTGCTTCAGCATAATCAAGGATATCTCACGTAGGCTACTTGAGTGTCTTATATGCAACACTTGAATATCTTTCAAATTAAATAATAAAGTGAAGTCCCTGGTACCTTATACAGCTTTGTTTCTCTGCAGATCAATAACAACCTGTGCACTTAAAATATGGAATATTTTGACTCCTGCTGAATGTCTGATAGCCTGGACAGAAAATAACATTTGACATACTGCGCACGTATAATGGTAGTGTATGCTAGATGGATGGCTGAACTGATGTCAGAGCAGGACCTCCAGCTGGGGAAGACAGAGAAGAAGAGACAAATTGTTCAAAATAGAATGCTACCATACAATTATTCCTACAAAATAGTGCAAGAGTGACCACTGCACAGAATATTGTATATCAAAATGCAATGCCCTTGACTTAAAGGGGACATTGGATGCAAAAAAAACTTTTACGTGGTGTTTGCATTAGGGATCTGCGATGTGGGTTTAAAAATATTTCACAATATTTCTGGTATTTATTGTGATAATATCAAAAAAGATAATTCAGGGAATCCTGTTTCTTTAAATTTAAAGTATTATCTTTCCTATTTTTACCTAAAATAGGTTGTTGTGAGCATTAGTGAGTACATACGTAATGTAAGATTAATAAGGGAATTAAGATCAATATAACTCGTATGACTGTCAATATAACAATATGACTGTTCAAGGATAATCCTACAGTAATGTAATGACTGTTTAATTCACACTGGAAGCCTGAGGACGACTTTGCGCATTAGAATCCCTAATATGGACAAAGGTATCCAGTTATCGCTGAATAAAATGCACAATGGAAATAGAGAAATTTTAACTGATGAATCTTGAAGACAATAAACATAAGATTGCACAAAATATATGATTTATCTATGTTGGGTATTTTTTTTTATAAGGAAAGTATATTTATAATGCAATGCCAGACAAAGCCTTAATATAACTGTATATAATATTATCATTTTGTAATATGAAACCACATCTGGTCACAAAAAAGTTATTTCAAACACTCAGTTATGTTATTAAGTTAATTTGAAGAAAAAGCATGTCAATAAATTATATCTTTGATGGACAACAGGTTTGTAAATAGGCTTATACACATGCAAAACTCTCTCACACATGCTATACTGCATGTAGTAACTTACATTTATTCAGATTCCGTGATGTCGCTTTGCACGGTCACACAGAAATATGTCAACAGCTAGGCTTTAGCGTTATTATTCGCGGGAAGACTAATTCTTATCATGGGGATAATATTTACCGGTATATTGCAAACGATAAGTTATCAGCCATCTCTAGTTTGCATATAAATGTATCTTAGCAGTGTGTGGACACAACCACTCTACAGTGACATTTTTTAATTTATTTTTTTAATCACCAAAAAACCTTAACAGTCTCAATTATCAAGCCATTTTTATTTTCTGAGCAGTGTGACATCATACTGCTCAGGCACCGCCCACGACCACGACCACTGACGGACTGTTCCATATTAACATATTTTCATACTCAGCCAGTTGTACACTGTTAGACATTTTCTCCATGCTTGAGCAGCTGTAGCAACAACAATGTCTCATAAGCAATGCAGGTGTTTTGTAGTTGGATGTACATGTGAACATAAGAGTCTTTATTTTCTCCCAAAATCAGAGCCACTGAGGACAGTGGATTAGAGTTGTTTTTGAATACACATCTGACATCTCCTTTATCCTTCCATTTCCAATATATATAAATAATATCATCCACAACTTTTAACACCTTTCTTAACTGCTAAATGTTAAGACATTTTTACAACAACTTTGTGTTAAAAAGCAACATAAGTGGTTCTTTTTTCAAGGTAATGAAATTAGAGCAAAGAAGCCTATAACATCTGGATAAAACTATCAGCTATCATTCCATCTTAATGTCAGTTGTTCAGCTGTTCAGAAGTTTGCAACTGCTATCCTTGCTTATGGGCACTTTTGTCGGGCCATAAAAGGACTGCTCATTCTAGAGCCACAGGAAAATGACAACATGATAACAAATTGGCTCTGATTGAAAGACAATTCTGAGCTGTGCTGTCATGAAACATAAGGACTACTCGCATCGTATTTTCAAAAACTTGCATTCTAGCTGATGAGATATGAGATGAAATAAGAAAAGGATGGATGCTCTTACTCTAGCACTCCAATTCTGATTGAGTTTTTCTGATCCACACACACTCTAATTAAAGGTTAAGCTGATTCCACCACAGTCTGATAGCACTGAGAGGCAGAGGATGTACCATTTTAAAAACCCAGTAATTAATGCTGCTCACTCTGCAATCATACGAGAAAAGAGGTTGAAAGGCGCAAAAGACTAAATATGCGCTCAAATAGGAACGGCGGTAGATCACACTTTCTTCTTCTCCTCTTCAGTAGCACTGTATTCCATCAATGACACTCACCTTTCACAAACAGAGTAAAATTGGTCCACACCTCACTTCCTTTGAACCAGAAAAGCTATAATTATTTCTGTAAAGTGGAATGCTAGAGAGAGAGAGAGAGAGAGAAAGAGAGAAGATTTTAATTGAATTTATAGCTAAAACAGGAAGTACCTGCTTTGGTTGTATCTAGTGTTGGTAGTAAAATTTTTTTTTTTTTTTTTTTACTCTTTTAAGGTAGTTTACAGGAGGTCAGTAATCCCTCCGCATGCTGCTAGCAGTAGAACACATAACCCCGGCTCATGCTCTACGAAACACGGTATTGGTGCAGAGCTTAAGCTGCCAGCCAGCGAGAAAAAGCTCCAGATTTTTTTTTCTTTTTTTTTCCGTCAAGGAGGGTTTTTCTCCTGCTCTTCAGTTGTGCTGTTGGATGCCTGTATTTTGGGGATTAGTAGCTTAATCGACCTTGTAATGGGGAGATCAGAGCAGCGTGGAGCCATGGAGAAGAGTTCTCACACACATATACAGTACACACTTATTCTTGTGCAAACACACACATATACACAATCAACCCCCACCCTTCTGCATCTCTCTAGTACTTTTTATATATACCAGCTGTTTATATTGCTCCTACAATAAATAAACATTGAAGCAGTCTTGCTTAACAGATACAGTCGCAATCTTAGAGGAAGGGTGAAGATATGGTCACCTTGCAAACATCCAGAAGCTTGTTCACACCATGTCTAATTGGCTATATTACACGTAAAGCCTTTTCTGTAACCCTAACTATAATTAAGCAGGGTTTTTTTTTTCTTTAGAGATTACGAAGTTGTAACATTGCCAGAAAAAGCTTTGTATCTATGCTGTTTGTGATCACAGCTGTAAGATTAACAATTTGGCGTTCTAAATCTGCTGTCAAAGAATTACAAAGTTGTTGTCCTTTAATGTGGGAGCCAAAACTGTGCTTGTCTATTTTGTGGATAAATTTACATCAAACTGCACAGATGCTAAAAGGTAAGTGTGTCTGTCCATTCAATTGAACAAACAAATTATCCAACAAACTACGTTATGCTACTTTTTCAGTACACAGATGTAGCCCTAATTTTCCATTTGTCAACTGTTAATGTAGCCTGAAATCAATGAGTGTGCATTTTCAAAGGCACAATCTGACGGAAGCGCAACTCCAAATCCTGTGTGAATCCAAGTGAAATGTGTTTTAAATAGAAATGACATCAGCAATGTTGGACAGCTGTGTTGTGTGAAAAAAAAAAAACACCGGCAGTCCAAGGACTTCAAAAGTTGTTTAGTGTGAGTTTAGTTATTTACCCTTCGTCACTTAAGGAAACAAGGTATACATGAACAAATTCGAAAAGACAATCCAGTTTTTTAATGGTATTTTGTTGTGAATATGAATGGGACCAATATAGAAAAAGATAAAGAAAAAGATATAGATCAATTTTACTGCAATATAATGGGTTAGTTAGGTGAATGTAGCATTGTACAAATGTAGCGTGTACTGATTTGAATGCTGGTTCAAAACAATGGATACAACTGTTTGTGTTCCCACCAGGCTTTGTATAGCCTATATGGCTTAATCAGCATGACTTAGAATAACAGTATAGCTATATTGGTCCTGCAGCTAGAACAGAACCAAACCAGCACTGACCAGCATGAATTAACTTGTTCTTTTCATCAGAGTGGTTTGGCTTTGTTGAGGGCCTGGTGAGGGTCACAGTAATGCATCTCTCATTGGTGGGGATTTGGCTAATACCTGCCAGGGAAACATGGGAATGCATTGTACAGTCATCCCTCTCTCTCTGGGGCGTTAAGCCTGTGTTATCTCATATCAGAGTTGGTGTAGGGATCGAGTGCATGAGGGATGATAAGATGAACAAACACTGCGGCTCATTAGAGCGAAGACATTGTGTAATCACTGCTCTAATCTCCCATAATCCCAGCATCTACAACCAGCCACACTCTCAGAGTGGGGTGGCCCCTCCCACCTCCCCTGCCCTCACATTCCAGACATAAAGGTCAGCTTTAGTTGCCTGAACCAGGGGTGCGTCTCAGTCAGCTCCCTTGTTCAGTAGTCAGGGCACTGATCAGGGAGTTGGCCATTTGAAGGGTTCTCTCAATTGCGAAACCCTACCAGTGCACTGGAATGTTTGCTTCCCTAAAATTCCCACAATGCACCACAAAATCAAGGGAGCATTGGTGCGGAAATAACATAACATTTCTGAAGCGTGAAACATGAATCACATGAGTCAACTCGATAAATATTATGACATGCGATAGAAGATTTGAAAAGACAGACCGTTCTTATTATATTTCAACATAAACACACACCAATAGACAGGTAAGGAACACCATCTAATTATCATTTATAATTAATATTCAGCTGAAATGTAAGTTGTAAGAAAACGTAACAGAACGATGTGTTTAAAGAGAATAAAAATATATATAAAATGATATTGGTCCTGCCTGTTGTTTATTAATTCAAGTGATGGCATTCTACTATGTTGTCAATTGACATTTTTATGTAATCATGTCACTGGAATTCGAGTGATCACTGTCCCAACATGCAGCGAGTCAGGGAACTTACCAGTGACCGAATTCGTGTACACAATATACTGATTCATGAGCTCAGAAGCTGATTGAGATGCACCCCAGGTGAGACCATGTAATGTAGGGGTCTCCAGTCCTGCTCCTGGATGGCCACTGTCCTGCAGAATTTAGCTTCAACTACAAATTAAACACACATGAACAAAGCAGATCAAGATCTTCTGGATGACTGAAGATGGGGGCAGCTGTGGTCTAATGGTTAGAGAAGGTCGCCGGTTCGAGTCTCGGTGCTGGCAGGAGTGGTAGGTGGGGGGGGGGGGTGACTGAACAGCGCTCTCTTCCACCTTCAATACCCATGGCTTTTTCTGTAACTTCTGGCAAACGGCATTTCACCAAGTACCACATGTTCCTGGATCAACATCCTTGTTGATCCTGGAACAACATTCCAATCAACCAATCAGAATTGTGATATACATTTTCAGGAAATATCAGTTTTAGGCTTACAATCAGGGTTAGGTGCTTATACATCCTTGTCTATCAGCTAGCATTTCAAACTGATTTTAGGAATACATTATGGGTAGGGTTAGGTTTAGGGATTGGGTTAAGTCTATATTTTTGGACAATAATGTTGATCTAGGATCATCAAAAGATGTTGATCCAGGAACATGTCTTAATTGGCAAAATCATGGTGACCACTCCATGATGTGTTGGGCCAAGTTAGAACAGAACCAGGGGTAGTCAGTTCTGCTGGGGGAGAGCTCCCATCCTGTAGAGTTTAGTTCCAACCCTAATCAAACAAATCTAAACCAGCAAATCAAGGTGTTTGAGATCACTACAATGGTGGTTTTCAATCCTGGTCCTGAGGATCCCCCATCCCCCTAATCTAACAAATATCAGCCAGATCATCAGATCATATATATATATATATATATATATATATATATATATATATATATAAATTACCAACTCTTGCCTCCTGACCTGTACATATAGTAAGGAGCATAAAATATTAAAAAGGGACTAAGTGCCCAGGGGGAATATGAGAAAGAACTGAAAGGAGTGTGCTGTCTCGGAGCTTAGAGAAGGTTTGGTCTAGATATGGGGCTTGATCTGGCAGTTCCAACATGCTTCTTCAGGTTCAGGGTGTGGATTTCAGTGGCTCGACCTCTCTAGTGGCATAATTACAATATGGGACAAGAGTGGCCCAACATCCTGGCCCAGTGACATGGACCTTCAAAGACCTAGATCTGTCTCTCCTCTCTCAAGTACCTGAGTCATGAAGGCGAGTCAAGTTCACTGCATTGTGGGTCACAGTATTCTGTATGCACTGGTTGTACACTGCATATTTTTGCTGATGTACTGTAGCAGGTCTCCAGGTACTCCATGAATATACAAATTTGCATACTGAGCAGCATATACTTACTTGCATTTATTTCACCTGTCTCTCATTTTTTGCTCTCAGTGCCCTCTCCAAGTTTTTCTGCTGCCTGTCTCATTTTCTTCATTCTCTTCTTTAGCTCTTATCCTGCACTCCCTCTCTTTGCCTTTCTGTCTCTCTCTCTTTCGTGTATATGCCGTTTTTTCCCTTCTCTAAACTAATAACAGAAAGGGTGCTCGTGGGCAACCCAGTGGAAAAAAAATCAATACTCTCTCATACAAAATCAAGATTTCTTTTATCCTGCCACTTTTGTTACTTTTCTTTCTCTCTCTTTCTCTTGCTGCCACTCTTCTGAGCTCTCCTACGCTGGTCTTTAGAGTGCCGTAGAATACTGTCGTGGATTTTACGAGGAGGTCTTTCACTGGTTTTTGATCGATTGAAAATAATCCGATCTTTTCCCTTGATGCATCTCATCGGAGCACTCATCTGACCTCTCGCCTCTTCAAGTAGTTTTTCAGGGCCGGCCAAACACATGTGAAGTGTTGGCGGGGGTGTCAGGCAGGTCGGCCTTCTCCGCAAGCCACCCCATCATAGACACTCAAGCTTATTACTCCAACCCAGAGCCAGAGTAAAGAGAGGCAGGTCAGGTTCTAGCCTTGCACACTCTTCAAAAAAGAGAAAGACAGACAGAGCCAATAATGACAGGTTAAGCAGGGGGTGTTTTAGGCAGTGGCATTTGGTGGACTTCTAAAATAAGGAAGCACAGGCATCTCTCTGCACTGTAAATTCATATTCAAGTTCTATTTGATGCTTACATGGTTTGTAGCTTAAATATCAGCAATCAAGATGACAAACAAAAAAATGGTTCATTCACAATCGGTTACATTTTTTAAAACAACAATGATTTTTGTTGAATCAGTTGAAGTGGTAAAAATGTACCTGTGTTATGCTGTGCTTAAGATCCATGAGGCTGTTGAAATGGCATGTTTAAAATACCTATCACAAGTTTTGTCATAATCACACATATTTAATGAAAAGATGACACTGCTCCTTTAATATTTTTCATATTAAGCTCATTATACTGAATTTATTCTGCCTCCTTCCTATATTTATTTCTGATTTGCTCGATCTGATATTATCTTATCATTTGGCAATAGACTGTTGAAGTTAATTTCTTTTCCAAATATTTCCTACACAAAAGTACTAAAATAATTGTTAATTGAACCATTGTGAAACCAGAATCATTAATCGTTACACTGCTCCATGCGATTCCCATCGGTAGCTTGCAAGCAACCATTTATTATTATTATTCATGTCTCTTGTATCACTTCACTCCAGCTATTATATTAACAGGCACCTTCTTTTCAGACCAACAGACAATACATCCTCAGTAAACACCACAGTTTAGCTGTTCCCAAAGGGTCAAGTTTTGGATGGTTAACCACTTGAGCTGTTATTTTGATTTTTTGAGAATTAGGCATATGCAATATTGGACCCACCGGTGGGTCCCCAGAGTTGATGTGGTTAACATGGCTCCATTAACCCCTCATGTTACATAGTGAAACTATCTAGTTCTAAAAGCATATTTCTCCATTGATGACCATTCCAAAAAGTGTTTTTGGTGGGTTATCAGGCAGTCAGCATTGTCACGATGTTATGCTGACTCCAAAATGATTAGTCATGTGAAATTTACTACTCAGGTAATCTCAAGAGATTTTGTGCCAGCCAGGCAACTGCCTTTGAAATGAATGGGAATTCTAACTGAGAGTTCTCTCCAGCTATAACAGAGCTCTATTTTCTTACAGTCACACCATGATTAAACATCTTATTGAGAACACAAAAGAAGCAAATAAACGCTGCCTCTTTTTAAAAACTTTATCAACAGGTATCACTGTTGGACAACGTAAATTTACAAAAAAGATAGTGAGTTAAACATTACTCAATCTCATATTTCATTTCATTTTTGTATTGTTTTTGCTGATCCAAATAGTTTTGAAGAGGCCCTGTCTCCGCTGCTTCATCAGAGCAAATTCCACTGGTTTTAAGGGAGCAGTTTGGCAGTTTGTGTAGGTCTAATGGGACACACTGCTCCAGTATTACTGTCAGATTGCACAGATGGACAACAGAGAGAGAAAAGGCTTTCGAAGACGATAGAGAAAATGGGAAAGGAAAAAGGGAGAAGAGGGAGCGTGTTCTCTCACTTGCCGACGTGATTACACACTGGCAGAACAGGGGCGAAGATATGGGGAGCGGACCTCCAAAAACGGCTATAATGTGCCTTTTTTTCTGTTTATAAAAGCTCTGGTGATGCCACAATGCCTCTGTCATGCCAATAATGCCCATCTGAAATGGAATGAATTGACAGAGGCAGGCAAAGAGACAGAGGGAAGGGGGTGGCTGAGAGATAGAGAGAGGGAGAAAGAGAGAGAGAGAGAGAGAGAGAGAGAGAGAGAGAGAGAGAGAGGGAGAGAGAAATGAAAAGCTCATTATAAGAAATTCTCTCTTTTTTTTCATACATCGCTCATTTTGTCTCAGCAGTTTGTTTTATTTATTTGAAGTTAGTGGCTTAATGAGATCCCAGAGGCCCAGAGCTGAGATGGAGAAAGAGAGAGAGAGAGGAGGAAAAAATATATATATATATATACATTTTTAAAAGAAGAATAGGAAGGAAAGATGTGGAAATGAGAGAAATTTAAAAAAAAAAAAAAAAAGGTACTGTACAACTAAAGGGTGTAGATGAGTAGTTCACAGAATACTTTTCAAGAACATGTTCGGGTCAAACTCAAAAGACAGAAATAAGATATGTTTTGCTTAGAAATATAAGACATGCAAGAAAATTCAAATATCTTTAGAGATATCTAGGTATGTGTGTATGTATGTACAGTATGTATGTATACAAAACATCATCTTTAAATGTATTTGCTCCCCTGCTTTTAATTTCTTTTTTTTTATTAATAAACTGATACATGACATGTAATATGGAACTAATGTGAATCATCACTGACAATAAAGGCTATTTTTATGAAAGAATTACAGTAATGATAATTTAGGGAGAGAATGTGTTTAATTGTCATAAAAAATTATGCTAAAATTTAATGGTGCTAAAATGGTTCTTCATTAAATTCATGCACAATTGTAATATTACATTGTAACTTGAAATATGGGGTGAAATATGACCTGGGCATGCGTACTTAAGATTCAGAAAGAGTAGAAGCATCAACTATCAACAACTTCTCAATTATAAACAGATGTCCCACCCATACACACTCATAAAACATTAGATTTTCCATAATACAGTGTGTATAAAAGGCTACCATTTAAGTGGACGTCACCAGCAGCTCATTCATTTTCAATCAGAGCTGATGATTTCAATAATCACAGGCAATGTGATGTGGGCATTTTTAGTGATGTGAAAAAGTTGAGAAAGTACTTTTAGAAACAATTAGAAGTAGGGCCTACCAATGAAAGAAAATCTCTCTCACTCATGCGTGATCTGTCTCCTTTGAGAGACCATACTGTGACAAGATGGAAGTTATGGTTACTGTAATTAAGCCATTGTCCTATATGTTTTGTTTTTACCCATATATGGAAAAATAATAAAAAAACATATTGTGTGAAAAAGTGTATAAGGAATTGTCATCACTCCGTGTAAAGTTTGATTATCCGAGAACAGATCATGGCGACAGCTAAGTAGGGCCACCAACACATTTTCCCTGGCAACTTCCAGGGGGGTAGGGTTTCATATTTTTTTAAGCACCCCTGGGCACCGCCATTGGCTAGCGGACCCCCATCTGCTGTAGACCATCTCAACTGGCTTTATTCCATCTGGAGGAGCTCGTCTCTACGAGTCTCTCTCTGGTTTCAGAAAATTTAACCTTATCTCTCAAGGTTAGCCCCCACACCCTGTTGTGTATTAATACATATGCACATATAATATATTATATATGCATATATAATATATTAATTTATTAAATATCCACTTACGCTCTTCATAAACAGGTCTACCTTTTAAACACAGTTGATTCCAATGGGAGTTTGAAAATTGAATGTTGCTAAGCTAACAATGCAATGCCTTAAAGAAATAATTCACCCAATAATGTTATTATCATTTACCCTCATATTGTCATGTACTAGCAACTGGCTAGTAGCCATTGACTCCTACAGTATGCCGTTAACTATGAAAGTCAATGGCAACTGGCAACTGTCCCTTCACCAGGAGCTTGATTGACAGGTGCTCTGACCAATCATAACGTCAAATCTGCCATTTTGTCAAACAAACAAACCAGACAGGAAAGTAGATTTACATTGGTGGACCTGAACTTAAAAAATGGTGTGTATTGACATCGGCTGAAAAAAGATACCTGATGTTCATTTGTGTTTATTTCGTGCTTTAACTAAACAGAAAGAGATGATCGGTTCACATGATGCTTGAACACATTAAAGGGCCACAAAATGGCATTTATTGTTTAAAATTCTTCAAAAAATGACAATCTGAAAGCTGAGACTTTCTCTCTTCTGTGCGCCTTCTTGTCTGTAGGCGTGTTGTAAGTTTTCTCTTTGCTCCGCCATGTATTTTTCACTGTATGAGAACCTAATGTGTGGCATGAGAGCTCCATAGCTTGTCGGATGTAGCAACAGTAACTAAGGGCCATGGTTTTGGCGAAGGGTCAACTGTTTGGTTATGTACATTCTTCAAAATATCTTTGTTTGGAAAAACTTGAGGGTGAGTAAATAATGACATGATTTTTATTTTTGAGTGAACTCAACCATTACAGAGTATTAAAATCACGTAACATATAACTATTGGGTAACTGCCATACTTTATTCTCATGCCAATAGCAGGGCAAATATTGTTGCTTAATGATTAACTGTATAACAGACTGTTGTCTCGGGTAACTAATTTCCTATACACCTCTGCTAGTTTCATCTGATTCTTCTTACATAACAATCAATACATTTCGCATGAGAGGCATATAAATACACCACACACAATTACTGGATAACCATTATTGTTACATTCATTATTAGATGTATATTTACAACAAACTCTCACTTAGTCCACCTTCTTGGATTTAGGCTTGTTGAACTGCATTATAGGAAAGCTTTTTCTTTGATGTAAAAAAAATATGTATTTGTTGGCTTGCCTAAAACAGCTCTCTCTCTCTCTCTCTCTCTCTCTCACTAGCTGTTCTTCTCCAAATTTGACAGATATACACCAGCGCCAGGGACAAGGGGAGCCCACTGTGCAGCGTGTGTGTGTTTAATGAAGCCCGGAGCACTTCCACACCCATGCAGGGAAGCTTTTGGCCGTGGCTCTGAGACCTCCAGCCAGTGCTTCATGTAGGCAAAAACAAATCGAAAAAGGACGGCACATAAAACACGCAGATGGGGAGTCTTGTTTATTCATTCATTTGATCTATTTGCTCTCTTTAAACAATGCTGTTTTATGGCACAGTCAAATGGGCCCAAGGGTTGTTTGTATACCATGGGGAATGCGTGTGGTGCGTCTGTATGCAAGAGAGAGAGAGATACATGTATAAGGTGCAACCCAAAATACACTCTCACCACACAGACATTCACTGTCAACCATCAACCGTCCTAACTGGCGAGCCCAAGAATGCTTTTACCATCATGTAATACACTCTCACTTGCAAAATTGCCAGCCAAGATCAATTTAGCCCACTCCATCCTGGTGTAGCCCACAATAGCTCTAACATAACCATGGCTCATCTTGCGAGGGAAGCTGGCACCAACAGAGTGCTGATATTACCCCAATGAGCCTCTCTGTCTCTGTTTCCGTCTATCTATCTATCAGGGTGGACGGTTCAATAGTTTTAAGGAGCTGTACTTGAGCGGCTCTCCTGGCGTGAGTCACTGGAACATTCTCCACTTGTCTCAAGCAAAGGACATTCACGTGGAGGCCATGCTGACTGGTTTCTGGGCGAGACGGCCTATCTGCCTAGGCGCAGACCCCCCTTCTGGCCCTGGTTCATCCTAATAAGCCTAATCTTCCTATTTTTACTCCAACACCAATCTCCCATAATGGAGAGGAGCAATTTTCTCCCATAATTGCAGTTGATTAAGTGGGCCGCTGTGATTTTATATTTCCTTCTGTCTTGGGCTCTTCGTGAGAGCCACTGCGGCTGGTATCGGTATATAATTGACCCTTGCTAAGCTCTGCCCCATTGCTTGTTGCTTTCATAGACAAGCTTAAAAAACTTAAAAAAGCTTTTTTTGTGGTAAAATGTGCTTAAAGTGGTAAAAAATTAATGGGTTTCATTGTTACATGAGCTGAGATGAATTGCGACATTGCAAAGCATT
Organism: Carassius carassius; assembly: GCF_963082965.1. Taxonomy (NCBI): domain Eukaryota; kingdom Metazoa; phylum Chordata; class Actinopteri; order Cypriniformes; family Cyprinidae; genus Carassius; species Carassius carassius. The sequence goes on along the minus strand of NC_081755.1, from coordinate 42,765,324 downwards.
TTTATCTGCCGTTTTTCTTTAAAGAAATTGTTAAATTATGCACTAACGTGATTAAAAACTGCAGTGACTGCAAATGGAGGCAAGGGCTTCTCACTGAAAAAAGAAAACCTCTTTTGACAGTGATTACAAATGATAACATTAGTGTTAGTGAACAGAACTTTTCCTAAAATTTCTACAACACATTCACATTCATTCTGTAGTTTCCAGCACCTCCATTGTGGTCTGAATCAACATGTAAATTAATTCAGTTAACTAAGTTATTAAGATATTAACATTAATTTAGTTTGAGGGAATAACTTAGTGTGATTTATTATTGCAAGAATAATGCAATAAACATTATAGCAATTGATCATGTCATACCAGCTTCATGTTTCCATCGCTTTTGGTCAAAACACTGCAAAGTCAAGTATGGCATAAGTGCGTTATTATTAATGTTTCATAATTCATTTATATGACACTTCGCGTCACAGTTTGCAACACATTCAAGTCAAACATAAACTTAACCCTTTTGTTTTAAGAGTCTCAATATTTGGGCACATTTGGATTAGTTTTCTAAAAATCCTTGTGTTCAACTGAGAACATCTGGGACCAGTGTTCGAATTGAGGGGGGGCTGGGGGGGTCCGGGACCCCCCATAAGCATCAAGGGACACCCCATAAGGCCCAAAAAAATGACCTTGGAGGGTTCCCTGGTTTTTCATTAAAACTAAAATAGAAACAATATTTGACATAGCCTTATCTATATTTTTTATCAAAGTATTGTGCTGCCGCTCCCATAAAAAGCTACTTCAAATTAGTTGTGCGTCTGAAAATACGCTCAAGCGCGGCACACGCTGTTTTCTGAAGGAATTTACAGACTGTCGGCGCTACATCGCTGTGTGATTGGCTGACAGAGTGATCCTTCTCATTATTTTACCTCACGATGAGGGTAAGATAATATTTCTTTGTTTTATGATTGTTTGGTACACCTAATTTACTGATACTGAATAAGTGTTTATCTTAGAATTGGACATTCACTTTTATTATAATCTTGGTCTGTCAATAGTTTTTTTTTTTTAATCTTATGATGCTAGCTCACTATCGGATAAAGCTAGCAATGCACCCATTCTGAATTAAACAAATTATTTTAAATCTAGTAACCTTAAGGCCGCGTGTCCACCAAAGCGTTTTCCCCGCAGATAGTGTATTTTTTCAGATGCAACGTTTTTTAAACGCCAGGAGCGTGCTGAGCATTCGGGCGTTTTTTCTCACGCCGAGAGATGAAGAATGTTCAACTTTGGATAAAACGCTACGCGCATCACTGTCACTTTCTAGTCAGCTGACCAATCAGAGCGCAGGAGGGGCGGGCCAAATTCCACACCAATCAACTGTCATAACTGTTATTTTGTTACAACGACGTGTCAAACAAGCGCAACAAGAAAAATGGAATAGGAATTAATATTGCTGGTTTCTGAGCATCCAAAGCATTTAAGTAAGAAAAAAATTATCTACCAAATCAGATACAAGTAACAGTTTAGCGGTTATTCCGTATCGTAGCAACCAAAGCTCTAAACTGGAAAAAAAACCGCAGCCCACAAAAAGCGCCCTCAAGCGCTCACGGCTGGGCGTTTGCAGCAGAGAAAATATTTTTATTTTCAGAAAATAATAATTTCCATTTGCAATTCCATTTTTTACCCACTCTAATAAATATACATGTATCTAGTCTAGTTGCTCAAAAGAGTATTGCAGGTCCTAACTGCTTATTTATTTTTTTTTAGTTTTGTATTCGAATAAATATTTAGACATGATCAAACACTACATTTTCAAATGATACATTTTGAAAAGATACTCGTATAAGCACACACAAGTGAATATTAATTCATGCAAGAAAATACGGAATTTAACCCAAGAAAAGTAAGTACAGTAGGCCTATTCATGTGAATTGATAGTGAATCAAGAGATCGAAATTGATTAATGGTCATCAGCATCGTAATCATATTAAATTCTTTCTATTTTTTCCCTCTTAGAAACACTATTGTGACAAAATATATTTAATGTAGTCTCTCATTCACTCCTATAGAAGTTTACCCAACTATGTCAACTTCCGCTTGAAAATATGAAAGGGTTATATAACTAGATTCAAGATAAATTAGTTTTTTTAATGAAATAAAATGCCTACATGTGCACTGTTCAAAGTATATAGATTTTTATTTAATTTTACATATAGTAAATGCTCCGCTGCAAAATCATGTTCTGAAACACAAAGTAAATGAAATTCACAAGTAAATGAAATTATATTATTATATGAAATAAATAAATACAAATATATTATTCGTTTTTTTTTTATTGTTGTTGTTGTTGTTGTTTTTTGGGTGGGGTGGGGGGGGGACCCCCCAAGAGCTTTGACACAATTCGAACACTGTCTGGGACAGCATGTGGGAGTAAATGATGAGAGAATTTTTATATTTAGATGAACTAACCCTTTTAAAATGTGTTTTATGTGTATCAGATAAAATTGATATATAGTTAGCATATCATGCAATTACTCTGATTAAAATGTTAACAGATCATTTTAAATAAAACAAATTAAATATGGGCGAAAGAAATACTGTGTGTATACTCTAAGTCACTATTGTAAGTCCCCTGACAGCAACATTTTACAGTATTATTGTATAATTAGAGCAAAAATGCAAAAATAAATAGACTGTTACAAAACAGAAAAAGTTTGTCTGATAACATGACGGAAATCAATTGTAGAAAGGTAGATAATTGAACTAGGCAAAATTATTAAGGCGGGGCTTAAAAATGGGTCAACTGACTTCCAGACCATTTCTGCCTCAAACAGAACCTCAGATCTTCTTGTAGAAGATCAGGCATCACCGACAGACCCAGAGCAGTCAAGAATCACTTTTTTTCCTCTATATAAGGTGCCTTTTGACACTGTGCTGTTTTCATTGACCGGAGATGAGCGTGAGAGAGCTGAGGAGGAGGAGGAGAGCAATAAAGAAATGAAATGGAAGAGAGAAAAGGAGAGAGAGAGAGCAAGAGAGAAGCAGAGGGAAATACATTTGCTTTTAAAGGCAGAAAAAGCCTGTTCAGCACATATGCAAACATGCTGCAGCAGTGGCAAACTCTCGCACTCAGGCACATGCTCATACACATGAGCACAGATGCCTGTCCGTAGATTATGTGTGTAAATGTGTGTTAGAGGCTGTTATGTCGTGTGGACTATCATCCATATCTTGGTGTCATACAGGGATGAGTGTGGCCCTGGAACAGTGCGTCCCTGTTGCGCTGTGAGACTATTACATGGTCTAACAGAGCCTAACTAATAACCTGGACCAGATCACCCAATTCCCTCCACCTCTCCACATCAGCACGTGGCACAGAAACAGGCCCTTTTTGCTCTCCACTTTAACTTCTTTCCTTCTTTTGCAAACTTTGTCTTCATCTCATTTAACCACATGCCTTCTGGACTGATAAAAATGTGAAACTTGAATGCAGTGTGATTCACTCTGCATACAAGCATCTGCCAAATGCATACATATAAATGTAACTACTGTATTATTTATTTCCTAAATTGGTCATATCATGAAACATTAGCTTTATATTAATAAAAAAAAATGGATACATACAGATTCAGAATATATTTAACATGGTTGAATTTATTTTTATAGGGGTGGCCAAGCAGGGGCCAGCAACCAGCCTGGGGTGGCACAGAAATCTTAATTATTTCAACATAAAAATGGGTTTGACTGGACTGTTTCTACAACACAACTAAACACAATTAATTATTCATATTTTATTGTAATTGAGATAGTGGTTGAACAAATCAAGCAATGCTGAGTGAATTTGAGTTTAAAAAATATTCTCCACCTCCAGGCATAATAATTAATTAAAAGCAGCTCATATTGCAGCTAAAGTTCACCTTGCAAAGGTGAGCTTAGTCCTGGTTCTCAAAATAAGCTTTTTCTCCATCTTTGCATCCTTATGTGTGAGGCATGCAGGTATGTGCATCTATATACATATAAGCAACAACGTATACGTACCTATACTGCACGTTTTGTGGCAGTTTCAAAGTAAAATGTCCAGAGAGCTAAAAGATGCTCAATACATGAACTTGGCAGATTTTTACATTGGTCCAGGCACGTATTGCTGTGTTACATGCCTGCCCCGGGCCCCATGCTTTGAGTGGGCCCATAGACTGTAAAAAAATGGACGACGCGTCTCAACTATCTTCCATTATAGAAAAGTGAAGCCAAAATATTCTTAGTATGGCCGCTATCATCATGCGGAAATTTGGAGCCCGAGTCTGCACAATATTGATCTTGAGATGAAGTCCTGCTCAAACTGCAGCAGACCCAATCACAAACTCACAATCATGACACCACACCCCATTTTATAGCACCAAGTATCTAATATAAAAAAAATAAAAATAAAACTGAACACTTAAACATACATCAGCATGCTAAGAACTACCTACAATTACAAAAAACGTCTTTGGTAAAAAGTGTATTTTTTTGTATTGTGTCTCATGTTCCATTAGATTACATGGAGAGGGTGGGGTTTATGACCTATACTGCATCCATTCACCTGGGGGCAATAGAAACGCTCTGGCTTCACTTTTTGAGACTTGTGCGGTACATTTGAGAGGGCCCCATGGTAAACGGACTGAGGGGACCTAGCCCCTAGCCCCTAGCCTCGGAATGCGATTGCGAATGTATATTTTAGTCTATACAATTGAGACATGTTTTAAATATAACATATAATTTTGACGCTGTTTTAATCACTCCACATTTTAATCATATTGTTTTATCTGTTCCACTATCTTGTATATCTGCTATTTGCCATTTACTGTTGATCTACTGAAGCTCCTCTGCAGCTGTACCTTTTCCACGCTCATTTTACTCGTACCTGCCACTAAGGTGAAGTTGAAGTGCAATCCTGAAATACCTCCCATGTGTTGGGGTCGTAAAGTGAAGGTTCTAAGTCTAAATAAATGTCATTCTTGTAATGAAAATAAGAGCCAGATTCTGATCAAAAGCTTACTTTAGGTCAGTGGTTTCAGGATTTCAAAGTGGCTTGGTTCGCAGTAAATGCAGCAAACTTAATCTTTGAATGTTCTGTTTATGTTAGAAATTCCAGTATTATAATTTGTTATATATAATGCATTATTTATAATGTCAGTCAGGTGTTTTCTCACCAGATTCTCACCTCAGCTTATGCTATGCCTACATCTTACATCATCCACTGAAATGCCGCTCTCTCGCGAACACATATGCAACAGTTAGTGGAAACTAGAGATTAGCCTTCAATTTATAAAGTTTTAAATATGAATATTATTCTTACACAAATGCATTGATTCAATTTAGAAGGCCTTTATTAACCCCTAAAGCCACGTGGAGTACTTTGTGTTTTTTTTCTGTAGCTCAAGTGGTAGAGCATTGCGTTAGCAAGCAAGCAAGCGCAAGGTTGGGGGTTCGATTCCCCGGGAACACAGGATAGGTAAAAATTGATAGCCTGAATGCACTGTAAGTCGCTTTGGATAAAAGTGTCTGCTAAATGCATACATTTAATTTATAGATGGGTGGATGGATGTACTTTGTTTTGTTTTGAAATCTTGACCACCATTCACTGCCATTATAAAGTTTGGAAGAGCCAGGACATTTTTTATATAATGACTCCAATTGTATTCATCTGAAATAAGTCATATACACCTAGGAAAGCTTGAGGGTGAGTAAATCATGAGGTAATTTTCATTTTTGGGTGAACTAAGATGCCTTTAAGAATGCCTTTCTAAATGCCTTTAAGTTCTCAATTGAAATGACCTCTTTAACCCTCTGGAGTCGATTAACGCGTATACGCGTTTTGCGGGTTAATCTCCTGATAACGCCGAAAATAACTTAAATTGCACTTCCAGTTTTGATCGTACAGATAAGAGAAATACATCAATCGAATCTGTAAAGTGTTTACTGTTTTTTGTATACACTCATGATAAAAACAAAACGCTATACTTTTGTAGAATAAAGAAAATAAACAGTGTGTGTTATCTGCCATCTCTGTCTCTGTCACCTCTCTTCACAGACACCTAAATGAAACAACCCGAATCTCAGCGAATACTTGCCTCAAATACAAGAGAAATATATCTATAGAAAGCTTAAAATGTCTACTTTTAAATAAACAGATTCAAGTAAAAAACAAATAATCAATTTTTATGTAATTTGTATAAAAGTAAGGACTGGTCCAGTTTCGCCTGTATCGTCTCATTATAGATAATGTGTTCCCGCCTACCTCTTAGCGCGCTGTTCATATGGAAATGAACTGAGGTGAGCCAGGTAATCACGTACACGCCCCCAAGAAATGACATAAAACGTAAAGGATCATCATAGAAATTTACTTTTTTTTTCTGCGCGTTTGGATGATGGCACGCTGCACGGTTGAAGAAGCGCTTCGGATGATCCTGGACAGCGACGAAGAGGCTGCTTTCTCCTCAGAGGAAGAACATGACTCAGATGACAGAACAGCCGGTCTGGTCACGGGGTTAAAGTTTGCAAAGCCTAAATTCACCCTTTCTCATCCTCATGCATTCATACCCTCTTCAAAATATGGATATTGGTCATTGAGCTGCCAATCTCTATTTGTTTTGGAGTGCGATCCCTCTGGATGTGTTTGAGTGATTTTTATGTTCCTATTAATCTGTTTGCAGTGTTTTTGAGGGCTTTCCAAAAGCACTTGCTTCCAAATTCTGCTCCTGGTGACTGAGCACACATCTGTTTCTCAAGCAAACACCATTCACGCAGAAACCACAGAATTATTGCACACACACTCCCATATTTAATAGGCTTGTATGCTCACACAGCCATTTTTATAATATGTGAGCATGGTGCACTTGTGTTGTGTGAATTGCGTCTGTGCTATTTTCGAGGTGACTGGATCAATGTTACTGGCATATCTATGCAATGAAGAGAACTCGTGTAAGAAAATCACTCAGTGGGATTCTATGGTGTCATCGACTGTAATAGGCCTTTTCACATAACTTCAACACAAGCGCTTGGCCTTCAAATGAAAAGCTATGCAGAAAGGCAATTTTTCAGGGTTGCTAGGTAGCAAGCAAATAGGAAAATTAAAAAGTAATCCCGAGATTTGTAGCCTTAAGTAATCATCAGCACATGAGAAAAAAACATGAATGCAATTTGTAATTTTTATTTCATTTAATTTTAGAATTTATTACATTTATTTTCATTTAAAGGGGTCATCAGATGTGACATGCACTTTTACAAGTTGCTTGAACTGAAATGTGTGTTGGCAGTGTGTGTACACAACCACCCTATAATGATAAAAATCCACCCAGTGGTTTTTTTTTTTTTTGTTTTTTTTTTCGTTAAATCATTTCCCCCTTCTCGCAATAAGCTATACTCAGATGCATGTCTGTGTGACGTCACACAGACCCAGGCCCCTCCCACGATTGTTGATGGATACTTTAGACCCACCCTGAGTGAGCTGTCATCAGTCAGCCATTGTTTCACCGCCGGACCAGATGTAGACAATGATGAACATAGCAGTATTCGTTTTCTCCCGACATCTGAGCTGATTACGTTTGTTTTTGAAGGGAATGCACCCCCCCCCCCCCCCCCGATCTACCTAAATGCATTTATGTTCATGCAAATCATTCATGATCCAGCTTCACCTCCAGAAGAAGTGAGTATAAGGATCTTTTATGAATCTTTGCAAATTGCCTTTCCTAATAACGTAATAGTGTGTTAATAATAGATTTTTAAAAATGAAAAATATTTATGTATATTAATTTAATATAAAGAAACTACATTAATTAATGTTTAAATGCATGTTAATAACAAATGCCAACAAAAATGTAATATGGATCTATATTCACTTATTAAAAATTATAAATTATATAAATTATAATTAACCAAAATGTATTACTAAAAAATAAAAATAAAATCATTTTGTCGATCTGCCATTCCATTAAAAATAAAATAAAATAAAATAAAATAAAATAAAATAAAATAAAATAAAATAAAATAAAATAAAATAAAATAAAATAAAATAAAATGAAAAATAACAGTTTTTGTGGCCCAAAAAAATAACAGTTGGCAATGGAAACCAATTTCTTAAGGGCTTACTTGACATAACAGTCGTCAAATACTAAATCACTCTGCTAGTGATTGGTTTGGTTATATTTGTTATTATATTTGTTTTAGAAATGAAGCTGAGAGCTGTTTGCAGTCATGAAGATTAATCCTCAAGTGGTCAGTCTCCACTGGGGATTGCAGCTGATGAGTTTAGAGACTCGCACCACCCATACTGGAGTCCCCATTGTCTTCAATACACTTTTTTTTTTTTTTTTGGAAAAGCACATTCTTTCTTTAAGGATGTGATTGAGTTACACTGGGGAAATCTCTTACCAGCACTCTACGGTTTGGCGAGATGCATTAAACGCCTGTTGTGTTCTCACCAGACTGAGCCATTTTACACCGCCCTCACACCCACAGGCAACAGATCTGTGTTTTTGTGTGTGTCTGTCTGTCTCACATGCACACAAACACAGAACACTCGCTCTCTTTCCCCAGTCAGTCCCTCGCCTCAACCCTCCACTTTTTCCCTCCATCACTTTAGTGACGTTCAGCACTGGGCCGTGACGTTACAGATAAAACACAGGGCAAATCGACAACAGAGGCAAACCAGACATGAGAGAGATGAAGTGGGGTGGGAGGGTTTCTATGGAGGAAAAGTTGCAGAGAACAAAAAGAACAAAGAGATGTGAGACAGTTAACGAGCAGCAGTGTTGTGGAAATATGTCCAAATACAACTTAGAAAAGGTTGTTATGTAGTACACTATAATATGCTATTCAAAAAAGCATACTGTATAGTGTTTATTTGTTCATCTCTAAATCATTATTGCATTTTATATTTTGCCCATTCGTAAAAATAGAAATGTTTTTCATAAAACTATTTAAATATCATCTTACTTATGTTGGCATATCTTTGGGAGATAATGTGACTACTGATATATGCATTTTATGTAGTAGTCTGCTATACTGCTATATTATTTACAAGCTATCAGAATTTTATCTTACTATTAATCATGCAACTGTAAACTGGCATTTTTATGAGCTCCACATTCTCACTATATGAGCCATAAAAGCCTGATGTATCAGATATGATACAGAATATAAAACACATATGCAAACTTTTTTTAATTTTTTTTAATATATTTTGTCTAAAGTTTTAATAAACTGTTCCAGTTGTTCCACTAAAAGTGTATGTTAGGATCTGACAGAGCGTTTAGACCTGGAAACGATGATCTGTGACGTCAGACTTAACAATCTGATAAACCGAAACATCTTGTTACAAGAAAAGCGAAAAGCTATGCTGCTTTAAAATCAACTGAGCTATTGTCACGCTACTGAAAATTTGGTTAGGTTAGTAGCATCGTTACTTTCAGTTAGTTACTCCCCTGCACTGATGAAAGGGCCGTGATGTGAGCGATTCCCTGTCTGTCGTGAGTGTTGGTGCTTGAGGTGAAAGAGCGGTGAAGCAGACGAGATGGCCTACAGATCTGATGAGAGACGGATTCCCTCGGAAAGAATGACAGAGCTTAATAATTCAGAGAGTGATGCAATGGAGGAGGGAAAATGAGAGACGGAGAGAGCGATAAGAAGAGAGGAGGGCGATAGGTGATGGCCTGGGGTGCAATACTGTGAAATCACCAGCGTTTTGTTTTTAGGGCAATAGCAGAGTCGTATTCCTCACAGACTGTATACGCTGCGGGTGAGAGGCACAACATGATGCAACTAAACTAGATTGTGCATATTATAATCAAGCACAACCTCATTGTTAATACCGGGAATAATCTAGATTGTTTACACATACTATAGTATGCAGGGGTTAAAGTTTGGCAAGCTATCATGTGGCCCCTACTGGCAGACTCTGTAACTACAATAGTAAATAGACATTCACATTAATGGGAGAGTTCAACCAAAAATGAAATTCTGTCATTATTTACATTATTTACCAACCCTGTAAGACCTTTGTTTCTCTTTGGAACCGAAATTAAGATATTTTTGATGTATTCCAAGAGCTCTCTGACCCTCCATAGACAGCAAGGATCCTAACACGATCAAGGCTCAGAATCCATGTGCCATCAGTGGTTCAACCATAATTTTACAAATCTACAAGAATACTTTTTGTACACAAAGAAAACAAAAATAAAGACTTTATTAACAAATTCGTCTTCTCTGCATCACCCTATAGCACCATTTTGGAGAGTATCACATAAGTAAACAACGGATGTATGCGGATACATTGTTTATGTTCAGATCAAAGTGTAAACAGCATATCCGGGTACGGTGCTGCTGACACAGAACAGCATACGTTGCTATTTCTTTATAATTGTTTGTAAAATTTTGAAGTTCTGAGTGAGTGAGAATTGTTTCTAAATGTATATATATATATATATATATATATATATATATATATATATATATGTAAATGGTACTTTTACAAGGGCAGTTAAATTTAGAGCTACTGCAGGTAGTAAAGTTATAGTTTTTACCTATCTTTCCAAATTTACTTTAGACGATGTATTATTAAATATATGAAACATTAAATTAGACATTGTCAGGGTTGAGTATTGTTTAAATTTGAGCATTTCAATTCTGATCCCCAGTTTAGATTCCAATAAAATTTAGATATCAAAAATTCTGTGAATAGACCTATTTTGCATCATTCTGTTGCAGCTAAACAAAAATCAGTTTGAAGGCTCAACCGGACTGAAAGGCCTTGATGTAAACACCTCAATCGATCTGAATTAAATTTCAATCGAATTGGAAGAGGTGGTGTGTAGACCTGATATCATTTGATCAACAGAAAAAAAAAACAGAAACATGTAAACACTTAAATATTTGCAAAAAAAAAAACCTTTTCACTTTTAATATGTTATCAAAAGGTCAATTAATAATTTGTTTAATTGACAATTATACAAATGGTTTCTCCAGTTCCTTCTGAATGACTTTGCATACATTTAAACTGCGTTGGTATGAACTGTAGTGAATGTGTAAATGAATAATGCAACGTTTAGAGTTTAAATAAACAGAACTTTGGCAATCTGAAATCAAACTGAATTAATTCTAATTGATGGAAATTTGTGTTTACTGTATTGTTAGTACCCCAACATGACAAATTACAGTGCTGCCATTAAACTAAGCTGAAATCAGGCATTTGCAGTGTAGAAAAAATTGTTTCGCGGGAGCATTTACACTGACAAAATGGGCTTCACTTTGTTGCATGGGTCACTGCTGCTCATGTTGCCAGAAATTGAAAATTTTGGCACTGCAAATCACTGTCCATGCGAATAGTCCTTTTACATAATCACACCCAGGTTGGCCCAGCTAACTAAAGGGAGACACACAGCCTGCTCCAATTTTTCTCTTGTTTTACTACCAGCCCCTCATTATGTATAAGTAGCAGGGCTCTCCATATACCATAATACCCATAAGTCCAATTCCTTTCAAATAAATAGCAGCATTGCCATTTTGACTGTAACAAGTTTTCTTTAAACTCATTAATTTCATGCATGGGGCCTAATTAGGAAGGTCTTGCCGAAGCATGTGCACTGCCAAAATGCAGCCAGTGAATTAGTAGCATAAAAAAATCATGTTTGTTTGTCATATACCACTGAATAGCTCAACTTGTACATTGAAGTGTAATAAACAGAAGTTATTCCCTTGTGTATCATGTTCATTTCAGTCCAGTAGTTGCGGCCTGTTGCTGAGAGGATGGAGACACAGCAGCACCCAGTGGTAATGTTTGTTATAACAACAGGCCCCTTTACTCTGTCTTCTCATCTTTGTTGCAGGTAGTTGCATGGTTATTAAATTAAATTAAAATAAATACTGATAAAATGTTTCTTACAACATGATAATATATATATATATATATATATATATATATATATATATATATATATATATATATATATATATATATATATATATATATATATATATATATATATTAAACTGTAAATACATCTTAAAGCATATTCAGACAAGGTTCTGTATCACTGAATACTGATTTAATTGGTAACAGCCTATTGTTGTTGTATTAATTTACTGGATGTATAAATTGAACATTAAAGATGACATACTGTAAAAAAAAGAAGAAAAAAAAAAAAGAAAATCATTTGTGCCTTATGAGAAAGTTAATTTCTGACAATGGCTTATTGTTTGAAGTGTTATTTCAGGGTTTGTATATATGTTCTTATAACTCAAACGAGTTCACCTTCAAATCATGACGTCAAATTCTCACTAAAGTCAATCACTGGAAAAAAGCACTCTGACGAACAAATAGTCCCATCCCAGTGGGATAACAGCATATGATTTCCTACGTTTTTATAAAGTGCTCTATAAATAAAACTCAAAATAGAAAAACAACAGATGTGCTGTTAAGGTAAATTTCACAGTCATTTCTTTTCATTGCTGTTATATTAAGTTCCTCCATTGTCCAAAACGCAGCTTATTGTCTAAAATAAAACTTATGACTGCAAGTTCACATAAATTGATGCTTCACTACAATACATTTTCCCTGTGCTGCGGTGTGTCACACGAGTAGCTTTGCCAGACAGATTTTGATAGGTGGTTAGCTATAATAAAACAGGCGGTGGGCCAAAGGACCAAAAGGCTCTGCCTCAGTACGGTTTGTGTCAAGTCATTAATTAATCTGGCTGTTTGATGAAGAGAAAGGGATAACATGTAGTAGAAATAAACATGTTAAGAATCTGTAGAAACAGAGGACTCTTATTATGTTTTTTTTAAGGTCTGGTTGACCAATCAGTGGAGAGGGTCGTTTAATTCCCGCCCACATTTAGAAATCAAATATTCATTGAAAGTTTAAACAAATTGAAACTGAATCCTTTATTTTCATTTTGTTTGAACAATTGAAAAACAAAATATGTGCCTTTTTTATTTTAATATTAAATAAAAAATCGATTGGACGGAAGATTCCCTGATTGTTCAGTCGCTGCATTCTTTGGCCAGATATTTCTTAATATAACTGAAATCGCTATAACATTACCAAATGTGTTTTATTTACCAGTGGACAACACAAAGGGATCTGTATTACTATTGGAGAAAGTATAACAGCTAACTTGGATCACGTGTCCCTGAATGACCAATCACACTACAGCCTTGACATCGTTGACTTTTCAGTCAGTGTTGTATGACACTCAATCGCCATTTAGGGATGAATATTTTTTTTTTGTTCAAAACAAGTGGAAAACATGTTGAAGATTAACAGATATGCTGTCTGTTCATTAAATAATGCCGTTTCTTCTAAAAAGCTGTTTAGTCATTGTAGTAGTGAAGCTTCTCCTTCATTGACAACCATTAAAAAAAAAAAAGAAAAGAAAAAAAGAAAAACGGACTGACTTGCTGCCTCGCTGCTTTATGAGGCAATGACTTTGCAGGCAGCGTTTTTGCACGAAGGCATGAAACTGATTTCAGGCAGGCTTCTGAGGCAGCGTATAGGTTTAATGATCTACAACAAAATAGAACAAATTTTGGTTATAACTAAACAAATATTTAATACTATGGGCTAGTACTGATTTCTCACTAGAAATAACATCAAGGCAGCATCCGAAAACTGAAAAACGCTGCCTTTGTAGGATGCATTCCAAGGTATGAAGGCATCCAGGCACATCTGAATTCAATATTAGCTTCAGTTCCTGTCTCCTGAGATGCCTTCATCTGGCCAATCTTTGAAGGCAGCATAGATGTATCCTTCGCTGTCTTTGATATCCCACAATCCTGTGCGTTCCATTCTGTGACAGTTAAGCCAAAAAATAAAGATGGCGTCTGAAAGTTGCATTCAATGTTTTCTACTTTTTATGTAATTTCTAGCGAGAAATTAATATTGCAGTAATGAAATATCCACTTATCACCAAAGCTCTCTATATTTTGTTGTAGATCATTAATCCATTACTCTTCCTCAGAAGCCTGTCCAAAATCAGTTTCATGAGGTGCCTTCGTGCAAAAACGCTGTGAGGCAGCAAGTCACCTGTTTATGGATGCAGCCCAAAAATGCAAAAAGTTAGTCAGAAATATACATTTACACTCCAACAGACCAGCAAACACAACTTTAAGATGCCATCTTTATTTTTTGCTCAACCATCACGGAATGGAACGTACAGGATTGTGGGAGATCAAAGGCAGCGAAGGAAACATGTATGTTGTCTTCAAAATTTGATCAGTAGAAGGTACCTCCGGAGAAAGGAATCGAGCAGAATTTGGATTTGGACGTGCCTTGATGCCTTCCTGTCGTTGAAAGCTGCCTCCGAAAAGCAGCATTTTAGAGCTTTCAGATGGAGCCATGATGGTCTCCTTTCCCACATAATGCCAGACTGGAACCGTTAGCTTTAGCCTTTACGCTTTTTCAGCTAATAGTTGAAGGCTTGCTTTCTAGTGTCAAGATGTTAATGCAATGAGAGCACAGCACAAACATGTAAAATGACAATTAATTTACATATGAGGTATCTGATGGTCAAAATTTGAAATCTGTTTCATGTCAACATGAATAGCAAGTCTTTTAGTCATAGGCCAGCATACAATATCTTATCCTAATTTTTTTTTTTTTTACTTCTACCTAAATAGTATTAAACAAGATTTGGTATAGAGTTAAAAAAAAAAAAATGCATTTAAATTCTGCTCCATGTGCACGCTATGATTTGACCTGCCCTGCAGAGTAAAAATAAAATGTCAAAAACTTTGTATTTTGTTCTTATACCATATTTATATTTCTCATATACTTTCAAAAACAGATAATATCTTTGAGTAGCTTAATAAATTGGCATTAGTAATATATACTGATGGGTTTAAGAGAGTTTTAGGGCCATGGCTCCTGTAATCCCTCACAAGTAAGGCTTCATGAGCACTTGTGGCCTGATGTAATCACAGCTGTGGCAAGCGTGCTCAGCAGGGAACAAACTGATTTTCACTTCAAAATGTCGCCTGCAGTTGAAGTACCGGCAGTGCCTCATGTCTGCTCAAAAGAAGATACTTCGCTAGAGCTCTCACAGAGGGGAAGTCATTGACGTAGATAAATGCATCTCAGGGATGAAACGCTCATACTGTACTTCTGTTCTAGATGAGCCCGTTACCACTGGCATCGCACCAAGCTGTAGAGAGCTTCGTGGTAATGTTGTCTCTGTGCTGCGAGTTTTCAAAAGAAAGATAAAATCTACAGCTAGCTACAATTTCCTGATAACTCCCATCAGAAGCAAGGAGCTTCCAAACAGGTATCTCTGTGGCATAAGTATCTTATGCATTTTATCTAATTTTATAGTTTTTTTTTTATTATTTTGTAGGCTTACCCTGTTTCACAGACAGGGTTTAGGTTAAGCCAGGATTAGGCCATAGTTCAAATAGGACATTTAAGTATTTTTTATAAACATAGTGCAAGTTTCTTTCAGTTGAAACAGCTGATATAGTTGAAATATATATATATATATATATATATATATATATATATATATACATTCATTTATCTGTTCATAAAGTAACATTTTCACACTTGCAACAATTTAATTTCGACCCAGTCGTTAACCTTCACAGACATCTCTATGCTAATGTATAAGTGCTTCTCCTGTTGTCCCAGACCGGCACTCAAATCCCTCATATTTAAATTTGCTCTCTTTACATGCTTCTACCTCCAGCGCTGGCCTCTCCCACAACACAACTGTAGCAACCCCATTGCTCTATATAGAGAGTCTGTCAGCGTGAAGTCTTACTTACGTTCTCTACAGGGAGCAGGAAGCATGTAATTGTGTTCTTCCCTTGATTATGACACTGCAGTAGTCTGCTTTAATGCATACATCACTGTCACAATCACAATCAAGATCAAATCAAGCTTAGGAGGTGAATGAATGTTTTAACGCTGCTCTTTAATTCAGTGCTTCTTAAAACGTTCTAACACCAAGGCTCCAAAAGTCATCTTTGAAGTTGTGCTTCTGCTGCAAATATGACAAATGTGTTTGATTCAGACTACAACAAAATACTGGTGAAGGAGTGAGTGCTTTGAACAGTGAGATCATTGAAATATACTGTAGCAAAGGACTTGCAGCTGGTAACTGAAAGCCCAGAAGGGAGGAGAGACTAGCACACTGTATGCCCTTTTTAGGGGGGCTCGGTTCCAATTCAGTTTTGTATTAAAATTACACAAATGTGTACTTTACCAAGAGATGGCGCCCTCGCCTCATCAATGGCCAAGTCCTGGAACGTGTGCAAGCATTACCTGCACATTGTTAGAAGACTTCTTAATGACGTTCCTCTAATATGAAGGCCCTGCAAAAACATCTCAGTTGGAGAGAGAAACTCCTGAAGATCCACAGTGGTTTCCCTTTTAATGAAGCACAATCTTCATCTCTTGAAACTAAATTGAAGATTCAGATGTTCTCAACCCTATCCTCCTTGATCTTGATATTGATTTTATGGTGTGCTTGACCTTCACATCTCTGAAGCAGGAAGAACCCTAAAGGAGTCTTTGAAATCTGACAAGTTTAAAAAGCTAAATGGGAATAGCGCTTTGTTTTATGTGTCATCTGTCAGAAAATGGTTCAAGGATCCTGATTCTGTAATGAAGATGGGAGAGAACATGTCTGTTACATCCCAGTGGTGTGTTTGTTTCTTCTCTTCCATCTCTCCATTTTTTTATTTTTAATTCCTTAGTGACCTTCAATCTATTTTATGTAAATAGTGTAAATAAATTCTTGATTTTTGTATAGACTTTGCCCCTACATTTGAAGTGTTCCTGTGTGTGTGTTCAACTTTTGGATCATATATTGCCAAAACAGGAAAGACAGCTCTGCTGCTATGTGCATGCAGTGACATTTTTTTCCCCCTGACAAATCTTGTGTTGGACAGACAGTGGTCTGTTTACCTTAATGATCAGCACTGTTAAGAAGATCAGCATTAATTTTCTCTCCCTCTGAAGTGTGAAGATCACTGTAATTTATTTTTATTTTATGGGTCAAAATTATAGATTTTTTCTTTTATGGCAAAAATCATTAAAGTGACGTGACATTCAGCCAAGTATGGTGACCCATACTCAGAATTTGTGCTCTGCATTTAACCCATCCGAAATGCACACACACAGAGCAGTGAACACACACACACTGTGAGCACACACCCGGAGCAGTGGGCAGCCATTTATCCTGCGGCGCCCGGGGAGCAGTTGGGGGTTCGATGCCTTGCTCAAGGGCACCTAAGTCGTGGTATTGAAGGTGGAGAGAGAACTGTACATGCACTCCCCCCACCCACAATTCCTGCCGGCCCAGGACTCGAACTCACAACCTTTCGATTGGGAGTCCGACTCTCTAACCATTAGGCCATGACTTTTGTAAAATTTATATTGTAAATATATTAAAACTTAATTTTGGATTAGTAATATGCAATTGCTAAGAACTTCATTTGGGCAAATTTAAAGGCAATTTTCTCAGTATTTTGATTTTATTTTTCCACCCTCATATTCCGGATTTTCAATTTGTTATATATCGGCCAAATATTGTTCTATCCTAACAAACCACACATCAATGGAAAGCTTATTAATTCAGCTTTCAGGCGATGTATAAATCTAAGTCTCTTTTTGTGTCGTGGTTAAGCAACAGCGTAAATGTTGCATTGTTTTTATTATTTCCTTATTAGACCGTATTCATCATGCTTATGTCTTTTACCAGTATGAGAGGGTTTAAAAATGTCTCTTATTAAACTTCAGTAGACAGTTCACTTGTCTGATGAGCACTGATTAGCGATTAATTTGCGTCATCACTCATAAATCTTTGTTTAATAAAATGTTTTAGTAAAATGTATAAATGGATACATTTAGCTATTTAGTAGTCTACCAATGTACAGTATATTGGTGCATATAAATGAAAATGGTTAAATATTGTTCTTTCTTGAATTCATTTGGTGAATGACATTTTATTATTTAAATTTTACACCTAACTGTTGAATCCTCTCGTCTAAATGGCTGTTTGGATACAGGTCTGATTGAAATTTTTTATTTTTAATATATATATATATATTTTAAACAATGTTTCCCAGTATTATTTCCTGATGTTATCGAATTTATTTCCAATTAATAACAATATCATTACAATATCAAAAAGTGGTGTTTATTGCAAAACACTGAGAGATTAACTCCATGACCAGTAGATGGCACTGTTTAAACACTGTTCCAATCATACGCTCTCCACTTCCTTTTTTTTCAGGAGAATTTAAATATTGAACATTCAAATACTTATAAGAATCCAAATTTTAAGAATTGTACAGAATGGGGTTGTCTGTATACCACAATCTTAACAATAATGACACACGGGAACAATAGGGTTGGAATCACTGTCCAGGTGGTGAATAATAAAAACATTGACAGCTAATGAGAATCAATACGACTCGAGCATGTGAGGAGGCAGTTGACAAAACTGCAGCACATGCTTATAATAAAGAATACTGCATATAACATCAAGTTGATGGCTGCTAAAATACCGGTAGTTATCTGTATAGTTATTGTTCACTGTGTAAATGGGCCTTTAGGCCTGTGATTCCTGTGCTTGTTTAGTAGCTGCACACATTTGCAGGTGATACCTGCCAAAGCCTCAAAAGGCAGCAGTTACATGCCCTCCAACCTGTATTTTCATGGCTTTGTTAAATCGCAGATAATCGCTCATTTTAGTGTCTGATCTTTATCAGAATTGTTTTCATTACAGTAAAACATCCTGCATGGTATGAAGTTCAGAGTGCTGTGAAAACGATCCTAGAGTTGTTATTCTTTTGTGAAGTGCGTCTCTATCACCCGAGGCGCTCAAAACTGGCTCTGTGTGTTTAGAATGCCTACAGTGCTAAAACTGCCATCAGTGTTTTGCATATAGGCTTTAAGTGCCACAAGGCAGAGAGCAGGAACATGTGCGGTGCACTTTTAAACTTGATAATTACACGAGACTGCTTATGGCACTAAGATTAACTGGATTCGGACACGTTAAAAGTTGGTTTGATAAATTTGACTTAACATCAACCTGGTGATATATAGGTAAAGTATTGCTCAGAAGATTTTGGGTAGTATTATATTTCCCAGCCAGGGGGGAGTGTACTGCAGGCTTACATAAATTTTAGTAAAATGACTGCATGTCAAAATTATTTCTCACCAGGCCCTGCTCTTCAAGCATGGGAAACGTGATGATTTCCTGCAGTATGGTGTGTATTTATCATTTAGGTTTTTTTGTTCTCAGAACGGAGATAAATGCTTACTAATCTTTCCCTGACAATACAAAGCCCCAGCAGTGTTTCAGTGCCTGAATCAGAAGACAATAGCTGAGAGTAACCAGGCCACATTGTGTAAGCTAGGAGTAAAAGTTGTCCAGAGAATTGCCTTGACTTTTTTAAAACCATGTTTGGCCAAATGGGGGTAATTGAGGTGCGACTTATTGACAAAATATGATGAAATGAAGCAAAGGATGCTTAAAAGTATTAGCTAGTGTGTAAGCATTTCGTAGGCCACTTGTAGTGAACCTGGCCCAGTACTCTGTCACTGAAAGTGTACAGGGGACAAAACCTGATCTAGAGTCCGTCAGTCAGGAGGAAGACTTTGACATACCTCAGGAGGTTGTGAATGTAATTGGTGAGTATTCTGCACATATTTGTTTTGTTTGGTAAATTGCTAATTGCTTTCATGTACTGCTAATTTGCTTATTCATTGTTGCAGAACAACTGTTGGTGGGTCTGAAAGAGGTGAGCGGTGAGAACAGAGATCTGGTTCTAGTTGTGATAGTGCTATATTTTAATGCAATGTTTCTCTGTAATAATGCCTAGAGTTCTAAAACATTTCAACAAAGTAAAATTATATATATTTTTTAACTCATCTTGTCATGGGGGCTGCCTGGTTCTTGCAGAGCTTGGCCGAAGAGGACTGCTGTTTCCCTCCTGTCTCTTAAGCCCCTTTCACACTGCACATTGGACCCGGAAAATTGCCAGAACATTGCCAGGTCGCCTTCTGTGTGAACGCAAGCATGTCCCGGAATCAATCCCAGGTTGGGGACCTAGTAACATTGCTGGGTTCAGTCCCGGAACGAGCTCTGTGTGAACAAAAGCCAGAACTAACTCTGTAAAGGGTGTGTCGACGCACGTTATCTCGCGACTTTTTTACCAGGTGCTTTGAAGGCAGATCAGCGTTAAATGTGCCCAGCGTTTTCGACTCGTACATTACATGTAACATTCTGATGTCACGTCTCTTTACGGGACTTTTTACGGGTTGTGTGTGAACGCATGCACATATTCCGGGTAATCACTAGCAGTGTGGAAGCAGCAAAATCTAGTGACCTGGGAACAATTGCCGGGACACATTACCCATGTTTTTTCCCGAATCACAGTGTGAAAGGGCTTCAGATGGTTGGCTTGCATTTTTGTATTCAGTTTGAAAGCTATTTGATTTGAGTTTTACTTTTCCACTGACAAATTGTAATATCATTGCTATAATCATTGTACATCCACTACACCGTACTCAGTTTCAAAAATATTCTTAAGCAAAGATAATTCACTTTATGCAAACACTTATTTCAAATACTTCATGTTTAACAAGATCCTTTATTTAAAAAAAAAATGCCACCACCCAGCTTCCTGATCTATTACATGTTTTGTCAAAGCGCACACAATTTTCAGTGTACAATGTGGGCTGCCTTTTTCTTACAATCATTGCTTAATGTTGTACACTAAGAATATTTTGGAAATATCTATATTTACATTTATGCATTAGTCAAATGCTTTTGTCCAAAACAGCTTCCATTAAAGTTGTCAATTCATGCGTACCCTTGGAATTGATCCCATGACCTCTGAACTCTAATGACAAGCAATTTTACAGACATAAATAGAATAATAATTTAAGACTTCAATGTAGATGTCGGCCGTCTTCCTGTAAAGTCTCCTGAGTATTGATCTTGAGCATTGCTCCTTTGTATTTGAGTTGCAGCAGTCCACACTTTGAGATCTCTGAATCAGCAGTTTTTTTTACCTCTTTCTTTGCATTCGAGCAGGTTCTTTGACCTTTGCTCTTTTGGTAGTGTGCCTCAGAGGTCTACAGTTTACCCGTTTTTGTCCCAGTGCCCGTGTGCTCTGTTTTGATGTGTCTGGAGTGTCTTTGACTGAGCTCTTGGAAGGAAGACTTTGACTGTTCTGGCCCTCAGTTGTTTCTTGTTGGCCAATAGAAGAGTCATTGATAATGTCCTTTGAGCTAGCTAGCTGACACAAAGCAAAGGCGGCGGTGTGCCTCTGGTCACATGGGTCTATTTCTTGTTCTCTAGGTGGAACAATTGTGCATACATCGGCATTTTTAATGGCTTGTCTTTCTGGAGTTTCAGAGCTTGTGGTGTTGGGCAAGGCTTGATTGTTGGACTGTACCCTGAGGCAGAGGTTGAGCGGTGCGTTATCCTCCCTACTTTCTGAATCATAATGGATCTTTTGGTCAGGGTAGTGGTGTGTCATGTTGCTGGATATGGCCCGGTCCTTCTTGGAAAGGTTAAGAGGACCTGGCTCCTCCTCAGTTTCTTCCTCTTCCTTTTCTGATGAACTCTCACTGCTTCTTGCAGAAGCTGGGGTTTGTGGTTCATTCCTAGAAAGATAAGACAAGATACCAATGTTTTTTCCAATTATGTAAAGAATAGCATAATCATTCATTTGTTTGTGGGCAACCTAACCAGATATTCTTTTGTATGATTGTGATGTAAAGTGTAACATGGAGTTAACCTACCTTTCTTTCTTTTGTAACATTTTCTCTAGAGTTTGTCCACATGATTTATTGAGTAAGATTTCAGTTGCTATAGTAGCCCCTGGATCAGCATGCTGTGATTGATTGACTGGGAGTGACTCCCCATGAGAAGCGTGTCTAAATGAAACTGTGATCCGCTGGGTTACATCTGCAGTACTTGGCCTGTCTGGAGACCCGGAGGCGGCACACCCTTCTGAAGGACTCCTACGAGTACCTTTGTCTACTGTACTGTTCTCCTGGAAAGCCCTGTCCTCAGGAAGTCTGCCGTAAGAGCCAGGATGAGATAGGGGTACTAGATGCCCTCCATACTCTCGAGGATAAAATCTGTTGCTATACACATCCAGAGGAAGATACCTAGTTCTCTGTAAGGACATGGACAAATCAGGGTGTTGGTAGAGGCTGTAGGGTAGCTGTGGACCATGGATAATAGGATGGCTGTATCTGTAGTGATAAGGATGGAGAAGGGGAGTACTAGGTTGGACCAAAGGTGATGGAATTAGAGGTCTCTGGGTCTCTCGAGTTGTGAGTTGGTAGGCTGGGGTGTTTGCTTGGCTGTGTGAGTAGTGTGTGTAGAGAGAATTCAAGGGTCTCTCAGGTACCATGTATGAAGGATAGTCTGGTATTAGAGGAAGAAGAGGTGCTGTAGAAGCAGGTGGAACCCATGGTGCCATTTGGTGGTAAAACTGAGGAATGGATGAAGATGATTGATCAACTTTGTGTGGAGACCGAGAGAGAGATTCACTTTCACATGTTCGTGCAACTGGTGAGAACGCTGAAGATATTTTGTTCTGTCGAATGTCCATGCCCTCATTTTTGTCCCTGGCCTCACGGATTGGCTCAGGGACATCTTTAGTGACCTCCTTGATGGGACTTTCAGGCTTTTCTCTTGTTCCCTTACCCATCTCCTCTTGTTCAACCTTGTCATTGATCCGTTCTATTTGTTTGCTGGCTTCATCTTCTAGGGGAGGCTCTTTACTCTTGTAGTTGAAGGGGAAATTATGCTGGGAAGCTCTGGGTGTTTTCCCAGTCTGTTCCATGCGCTGAGACACCAGAGAGATGGAGTTCTTGCACAGATTATACTTCATGTGGTTGAAGAGATGAGACTTGATGTTGCAGGTAAATGGACACTGGAAGCACTGGTATTTGAAAGGTTTGCCAGGAGGGCGGGGAATGTAATGGGGTTTTTTTGGTTTTCTTCCCTGGAGAGTGTCCATACTGGATGTTCAAATCCAATGTTGAAATCCAATGCTGCGTGGTTTGTCAGCCTTCTTCTGGCAACAGAAAGAATAATAATAATAATTAACCGTTCTACCACACCCTGGAGCAAAGCCCCATCTGTTTGTTGGGTCAGAATGGTACTGACCCAATAAAAATAAAGTTTTCAACTTGGCTGTAGCTGTTATGTATTTTTTTTCGGCCTGCGTGTTAGCATGACATGCTCTAGCTGCGCTGCCAAAGCCAGGGTAGGCCTGTAGGAACATGCTTCCCTTTTTAAAACCTGATGGCGTGGGAAACCACATACACCTGTTTCCCATGACCATGCAGGATACAAACTCCAAACATTTAAAAATGTATCTCACTTAAACTGTAAAAGTAGAGAAGCTACTAGAGCTATTGGAATGATATTTCATCTGTTATAACATATGAAACAAACTGGACTGCTTCAGTACTTGATGGAAATTACTTTGAAAAGTACAATCACTACAATCAGGATACCTAATGGTCCAGTAAGTGTGAAAAGATTTTGAGGCCTGAAGGTTTGTATTGGGAAGCAGAAGATTGAAGAAAGAGTAAGTTATGCAGAAAATGACTCCACCTTAAGGAACCTGTTTGTCACAAGCTGTTGCAAGAAGTGGTGGCTCAGGTTTTGCTCCTATGTTTCATTCGAAACCGCTCCCTCCTCAAGGCACAAATTAAAAGGCTTTTTTATTGTAAAATTAAATTTTGCGTTTAATGTCTTGTTTCCTTGTTTTTGGTTCTTAGTCATTCTTCTGTGGGTACACCGATATATTGTGATTTCATCATAATAAGAGATTTCTGATTTCTTTGGTTATTAAGAGATAAATATTATGAGTATATGAACAACAATTATGAGTATATGTACAAACACACGGCAAATAATTTAGAATATTTTCTACCAGATGTAGACTAGCAGGTGCATCTATAGTCAGCAATTTAGATATACCACAGAAACACCTGCTATGAAGTACATCAGCAATTCAGCCTTTACAATTGCTTAAAGTACATGTGAGCAGCAATAAGAAGAGTTGCCATTGGAAACTGCGGCCTTACCTGTATTTAGACTCGACGTTTGGGATGTTGGATGTATCGTTGATGGATGTGTGTCCACAGCGTACCTCTTGAATCGTATGATGGTCCCACAGTGGAACAGTTTGGCTGATGTTGTTGTCCTTGAGAGCGGGTTGCTCAGTCTAGTTTCTGATGAGTCTGATGAGTCTCTCACGTTCTCTCTGAGGTGTTGACTCTGTGGGGTGGAGTCTGTGCCCAAGCAGTAGAGCCCTGAGGCAGCATCAATGTGCCTGATATTAGGCAAGCCCCAAGCCACGATACGTTGCTAGATTGCCTCCTCTGTCACCTAGTGAGAATCCACATATATGAGAAGACAGACAAGGCTGTTTGTGGCTTTTGTTTGCCTGCATGGTTGAATTAGCCCAGGAGTGGTAGAGTTAGGTGTGAAGCAGGTTTGAGGATGTTGTCAGAGGGGTGTGGAGATATTGAGGACAACCAGCGAGATTTGCATGAATCCAAATGTGCACTGTGCCTGATATGAAGTGTCTTTCAGTATGGTTATGAAAATGCAGTTATTTTTGCCAGATCTGGATCTTTGTGTAATTCAACCAAATTTAATGGTAGATTTTAATGTTGTTTTGAAAATTGATTTACGTCTATCTGCATATACAGCATGAATCATTAACTAAATTTCGGCTCCACCTTAGATTTTAGAAGACCGTTCCTAGTAATGAGGTTCTTCCAAAGGTCAACTATCAATACTCTCGCTCTCTCTCTCTCTCTCTCTCTCTCTCTCTCTCTCTCGTGTGTTTGCGTCTATTTGTGCACCACTTACATTTTATTATGACTGTTCTATAATCTAAATCACTATTTAATCCAAAAAAAAAGTTTAAAAGATATGTTTTGAGCAATTAAAACTCAAAGAGTGCTGGAAAACTCAATCAAAAGTGTCAATAAAGACATTTACATTACATTTTATTCATTTAGCTGACACTTTTATCCAAAGCGACTTACAATTGCTACATATGTCAGAGGTCACACGGCTCTGGAGCAACTAGGGGGTAAGTGTCTTGCTCAGGGACACATTGGTGTAACACAGTGGATTCAAACCCGGGTCTTTTACACCAAAGGCATGTGTCTTATCCACTGCGCCAACACCACCCAATTATAATGTTCCAAAAGACTTTTATTAAAAAAACAATTGCTGTTATTTTGAACTTTCTATTCTTCAAATAATTCTAAAGTGTCACATTACACAGCACAGCTTTCAACAATGACAATAAGAAGAAGAAATATTTCTTGAGCATTAAATCAATATATTAGAAGGCTTTCTGAAGGATCATGTGACACTGAAGACTGAAGAGAGTAGCAATTCGGCTTTGCATCACAGAAATAAATGAAATTTTAAAATATATTCAAATTGTAATAATAGTGGACAGTATTTCTGTTTCAATTGTATTTTGATCAAATAAATATATGAATCTTGAAATATTTTGGATTACAAAACTAATTATTTTTGTGTACTAATATTTTGTCTGTATTTCTAAAAGTCTAAAAGCTCTGATGAGAAAAGGGAGCATGCAGTGTTTATAAAATATATAAAATATATTCAAATTGTAATAATAGTGGACAGTATTTCTGTTTCAGTTGTATTTTGATCAAATAAATATATGAATCTTGAAATATTTTGGATTACAAAACTAATTATTTTTGTGTATTAATATTTTGTCTGTATTTCTAAAAGTCTAAAAGCTCTGATGAGAAAAGGGAGCATGCAGTGTTTGCTATCAAACGTATGAGATGCTACCTGCTACGTGTGCTGGGCTTTCACTCGAGCATCTGACCCGAGTGAACTGAAGCCTTATGTCAACCAGATTACCATGTACCAACCCACCACCACCTCAACCACTGTGCTTTACTGACACATTATATGTCTTATTTATGCCATTTAATTTGCTAAATAGTACTAATTATTATTATTTTTTTTTTTTTGTAAATAGCTTGTCCCATACAGTTTGTGATGCAGACTGTTTGCTTAATTTTTTTTAAAATAAAATAATAATAATAATAATATATGTAATATATTACTGTTGGCTCTTTTTTTAATTTAATTATTTTAAATAGTCCAGTTCATTAGACTTCCTGTGTGGTGGTTTAATGGATCAGGTCAAGTTTAAAATGAGAATATATGAAAACACACATACTTTTTCTCAACCCTTGATGGAACTCCTGTACGCCCACTGTTTATTCAAGCGTTTGGAGTGACCTTTCTTAGATCTTTGTGAAGATGTTTTTGGATGTTCTCCAGGATGAAAGCTCTTTCCACCAGAACCAACTGTGGAGAGAGCTGATCTGATGTCAGTGACGGGTGAAAATGACAGCTCAGCCTGGGTGGCTCTGTTGACCTTATGGTTACACTTTCTCTCCAATGAAAATACCTTTTGTTTTTTGTAAGTTAGGATAGGTTAGGCTGTGTAATTTGATTAGTGTGGCTGCAGCCCCTCTACTGAGGGCTCTTTGTGTTTCAGTCAGCAAGCGGTACAGAATGTGGTATGGGAATGGACCTTTTTTTTTTACAATACTACCTGGTAATTATTTTAAGAAAATTCCTGTCACAGCAAATTATATTTGAAAGAAAACTGCTGTTTGACACAATTCCATCTCAAGAACGGATTGTTCTATTTTACTTTGTGAACATCTCTGGAAACTTTTTAAATGAGAAATGAACTTCCAGGAGGAAAGTTAAGGCTTGTATTATAAATGTGTAAAAACGGTCAACAGCCTCTTCTCATACCTGTTCGCCTGGCTGTACTTATTCACAGCCTTAAAACCAGTTTATACACCTCTCGCAGTTCAGAACCTCTCCCTGCTGAGGATATATAGTGTAGTCTGTTGGTTTAGTAAATTACCAAAATTAAAATGGAGTGAGAAGCAACAACCATAATCTGTGGAAAAAAAGAGGAGAACATATGCTTTACCAAACCTGACAAAAAAAAAAAGATAAACCTCGCACAGCTGATAATTTAGACAGAAAATTGCATTCATATTTCGTCCCAAAATGTAATCATTTGAAGAGGTCTACTGTAGATTCAAATAATAAAAAACTTACACAGTAGAAGCCAAATTTTGTAGTATATATGACTTGCATGCTTTATATATCAAGTCTTATGAATGCTTTTGTGTGAAATATGAATTGACAACCAAGGGTCTAAAATGCACTGCAATTTCAACAAACATTGGCACACAAGTTTCAGTACTGCTTTGATACACATGACTGATTTTTGGGGGAAATCTGTAGAATGGATTTGAATGTGCACAGATTTGATGGGGTCAACGTATAAAGATCATGTTGGTCTTTTTGTTTTATGTTTCACTGTAGCATTAACTATCTATCACCAATCATTGTGTTCTTTTAACTTAGATGAAATGTTTTTCGATCAAGTCCAGATCTTTCTGGTACAAGACAGCAAGCATTATTTAATGGGTCTTTTTCAGATAGCTAACATATTTTCTGTGGTGTCCCATGAAAAAGTTGTCTATTTGCTTTAATTGTGGTGCTTGCTTGTATTATTACCACTCAGACTTATGGTTATGGGTTTGCTGTATTTAACATTGCTGCGTAACTGTATTTTGTAATTCTTCTACTAATTCTGCCGTGTTCTGTTTGTGTGGTGATGTAGTGGTGATTCAGCTCAGCATAAGAGTTTCATCAGCAGAAAGCATTTTTTCCCTCCCAGGTTCAACAGTAAGCCTTTCAGTCACCATAAAACCATAATGATATTACAAGAATGACAGCTGAGAGATGCTCCGATGGGGCCCCCCTCCCTGTTTGGGACAAGTGTGGGCCTGTGTGTAACTGACTGTGCACTTCAGTTTGTTGGCCCTCCCCGTAACTACCCTCCTTCCTATCCACACGGTGCTGCCAGGTTTCGTCTGTTGTCGTGGGTTTCGGTCGCAATTTGGCATGCAGGCTGTAGGCCTGTCGAGTCCTGTTCTAATTTCATCAGCAGTCAAAGGTTGTTTCTATGAGCTTACTGACGCTTTCAGAAACTGTGTCATTGCATGAAACTACACTATTGTTTTTTGTTTATTGTTTTTTTCCTTGATTTTGGAGTGTGTGTGTGTGTGTGTGTATGTATATATATATATATATATATATATATATATATATATATATATATATATATATATTTCAACTATGGTCCCCTCTGACTTTTTGGACACTTTCACCCAGAAAACCTGTATGACTCTTTCTTCAGGGAAACAGAAAAAAATGGAGATTTTGTATAGGTCTTTTTTTATTGCAGTTACAGTACATGAAGGCTGAAGCTTCAAATGATTCAAAAGCACATTAAAATGATTTAATATTACTCATGCATTATATTCATTATGTCTCCTTTGTGCATTCATACGAAAAAAAAAAAAGTAGAAGTTTCTGGTTGTGAGCGAACCAAATCTTTTCAGTGTATTGGATGTGCAGTTTTACAAAACAGGTCAAGATTAATTCATGAACCTGATTCAAGTTTTTGACTCTGTCAGTCTGTTTAGTGAATGTTTTTAGTGAATAACAACTACTGGTTTGTTCTTCGCATTAAGCTATTGTATGACTTTAAAAGCCTTGGAATAGTAAGGTATACAAGACTTCTAGGCTTCAGTCTCCATTTACTTTAATTGCATTAAATTTAATGTTTTTTTTTTTGTTCGATAGAAGAAAATATTCCAAAGGAAGAACTATCCATTTAAGCTTAAAGAAATTTACAGTGCACAGGCAGCATGTTTCAATTATTTCCTGGAGATTGTGTAATCTATAGAAGAATGCAAGACATTATTATAAAACAATAACAGTGACACGTCTTGCTCTGCTTGCATGTTCAGTCTCTGTCCATTTTATGCTGCTCCAGGCCACGATCAGTTGTTCATTGAAACCAGCACGGCTGTGTTAAGCCCGTAGGGTTGTGCGTGTGTATGTTTGTGTACTTCATTCTCCCAGGCTGTGAGTGACAGTGGGAATACCTTGCGGACACGTTCACACACCTCGACTCAGGAGGAGGAGTGCTGGAATAAAGGGATGAGTGTAACAGGCTTATGGGGGCACTGAAATGATAGATGAGTTTTGAGATGAGAAGTACATGCTTGTTTGTGATATGCCTTATCACTAGGGGTGAAAGATCTGAAGGTTTAGATGAGCACATGTTTGAGTGAAAGCACTGAAAGCGTGTCACCTCAGGTTCTCAAACTAATGAAATCAGTGAATGCCAAAATTTAGGATGCACAAAACTTTTCACAGTTGTCCTAATTATTTTGATGTTGTTGTTGTTGTTGTCATTATATACAGTATATATGTGCAATAATAATGCTGTCTAATCAGCATCTTAATCTGCCACACCTGTGAGGTGGATGGATTATCTCGGCAAAGGAGAAGTGCTCACGAACACAGATTTAGACAGATTTGTGGATAATATTTGAGAGAAATAGGCCTGTGTGTACATAGAAAAAGTCTTAAATCTTTGAGTTCAGCTCATGAAAAATGGGGAATAAAACAAAAGTGTTGCGTTTATAATTTTGTTCAGTTTATATATATCACTTATCATTTCCATTTGCTTGTACTTTCACAGTGCACTTGTTTTCGCAATTGTATTTGACAGGTACATCACCCGCAGAAAGGCCGCTTCCGTGAGTTTCTCTTGAAACTCTTTAAAGGTGAAGTGTGTAAAAATTTGCAAACTGGTTACTAAGTCTGAGTACAAACGCTCAATCCATCTTTCATTAGTCAGAAAATAAGGTAGTTCAACCCTAAACTGCAAGCATTGGTTGAGTCAGTGTTACAACAGTTTCACACCACAAAGTTTGATTTATTTTTTATTTAACCTTAATTTAAGCAGAAAAGACTCTATGAGATTAAAAATCTCTTTCCCAGGAGTGTCCTGGCCAAAATGGCCAATCAGTATCATCAGAAATTTACACAACACAATTACATATCATTGAGTCATCTTCCATTTGCTTAATAACTGTTTTAAAATGATCCAAAGACAGCAAATTTTGTCACTTTAATTTAGACTGAAGACGATTCCAATCAGACGGAGCTGCATAAATAAAAGCTTTTTTACCTAGCAAATAATAGTGTGAGCTGCATCTTGGACCTATGAAATTATTATTTATTTTAATTTCTTATTTTTTCCTAAATTACATTTTGTTTAGTTATTTCCCCAAATTTCATTCACATTTTTTGAATGTTGCTACTCAGAAAAAACATTCCTAATTAATCAAAATCATGAAACTTATACTATTTAACTTCAGTTTGTTAAAAGTTTCTGTGTTAAAGCGTGTCTAATTATCTGAATGCATACAAACAACTTAATTGATTTATTTGAACGATAGTAGTGTTTTATTTAAATGAAACGGTAAAATGCTCATGAAGTGACTCTCAGAGCAGTTCCAGGGATGTTGTTCATGTATTTATGTCCTCATTTAGTGAGATGGCAGACACTGAAATCACCGCAAGCACCACGCACTCTTTACAATGTTTATTATAGATCATAAAAAAGTCAACAAAAACCTTGCGTCTGCGCCATTCATTCACACAGAATTCATAGTTAAATAGTCTTTTTGTAATCTAATATTCAAAGACACTAGTCCATGATTTCTTCACCTCCAATTTGCATTTAAGCAAAAGCAAGGGACATCATTGGCTTTTGGAAGTAATATCTTTCAAATTTGGTAAATGATACAGTGCAACCTCTGGATAGGAGAAAGTAAAAAAAGACACACTTCAGCTTTAATTTCACATAATGTTACTGCATACATAAGAGATTACATGAAACTTAATGTTTGCTTCCTTTTCTCTCTTTTGTGTGTGTGTGTGTGTATTCACTGCTGGATTTGTGCACTTTGGATGGGCTAAATGCAGAGCACTAATTCCGAGTATGGGTCACCACACTTGGCCACATGTCACGTCACTTTCATTATAAACACCTGCACTGATATGTAGTGTTTTTGTGAAGCCTGCTGAGTATGTATATCTCTAATCTGATCCTCTGAGATATCCTGTTTTCACAAGACACCTTCCCCCTTGGCATAGAGATTCTTATAGCATAGGACTATTTCACGGTCGGTAACCTGAATAACTGCTACTTAACTATCATGTAAGGAGTAAGAAGGTGACAGTGTGTGACTAAGATCTGTTTTGGCATGTGTAATTGAACCCAATTGTTCTTCATAGTACACTCTGCTAACATTACAGCAGCAGGTAGATCAGTCATACACCCCATTCCTCAGATCACTTCCGTTTAAAGCACAGTCACGGTATGTTTTGAATGCATCAATGAGTGAAGCAGAGGTTACCATCCCTACAGAAAAATGTCACCATTTGAATGTGACACCTTAATGTATTAAAAGAGCAATGTGAAAAATTCTAGCCTTTGGGAGCAAAGAGCCATACTCAAGGCTTATGGCACGACATGCTGTTAAAAACCATTGGATGTGTTCACCCAAAAATTTCCTGAAAAGTAATTATCCTCAGTGGTTTGTTTCTTCATTAGAACAGATTTGGAGAAATTTAGCATTATATCAATTGCTCACCAATAGACACTCTGCATTGAATGGGTGCCGTCAGAATGAGAGTCCGAACAGCAGATAAAAACACAATAATCCACAAGTAATCCACACCACTCCAGGCCATCAGTTAATGTCTTATGAAGCAAAAAGCTGCGGGTTTGTAAGAAACAGTATCACTTTTAAGGCATTTTCAAGTTTATTTTCATTCAAGATGAGACCACTTCAATCAGGCGATTTTGGACTGATTCTTTTTTGGTATAGATCTGAGCATGATTGGCATGTTTGTATATGCCTAAACAAACAAAACTAAGGGAAGAAATGTGCCAGGTTCAAAAAAAAAAAAAAAAAACTTCTCCAAATGTGCCTCCAAAAAGCCCTAATATATGACCATCAGTACACATACAGTACATATGTGCACAAATACATTATGAACAACTCACAACTGTTGTTATTGACATATGTGTCCTAAAGTAGCACAGTGGTTGTGTAAAACTAATTTACGATTGTTTTTTCCCAGTGTCTACATTGCTGGTTTTGAGGAATATGCACCAAACCCTTAACTGACCACTTGGTGGATATGAAAGTCAATCACTGCGATGGGTAAGTATATGTGTGCAATTTCATGTGGATTCTTTGGTTTTATATTTTTAACTGCGGCTGTATTTGCTTTTATCAGGGTGATCAGAGAGCTGGCCATAAAAGCTCTGCACAATCGAACTGTCTGGGCTCCTGAATACATGGCCAACACTGGTGAGAACAGCTCCATATGTCTGTTAATATATGCCAAACTCAACACATCTCCTTCATCTCTACACAAAAAGACCAAGTGAAATTTTGTGGCATCTTGTCTTTCTTGATGATTTCAGTGTTACACCAACTGCTGCCCATGGCCATAGGAATGGATTTACACAGCCGTCACGGTGCTATCCCGTGCCTCTCTATGAGCTCACAGCCCAGAACAATAGGTTACACCAGAATTTCGAAATGCATAATTTTCATTGCTGGTCATTTGAGGTCTTGTGCACATCCATAGTAATATGTGTCTAGTGTTATGTTATAATGCTTAATATTTGAAACATAAGTTTATTAACATTTACATTTATCTGACGCTTTTATCCAAAGCGACTTACAATTGCTATATATGTCAGAGGTCGCACGCCTCTGGAGCAACTAGGGGTTAAGTGTCTTGCTCAGGGACACATTGGTGTCTCACAGTGGATTCGAACCTGGGTCTCTCACACCAAAGGCATGTGTCTTATCCACTGCGCCAACACCACCCTTGAGCTTCTTACCTTTGGGGCTTTAAAAAAAAGGAGGTTATATTAACTTTAATAGCTTATTTCCAATAAATTTTAAGATTTTTTTTTAAGAATTACCATTCGTACGTGTTGTTTTGAGAAAAATTTTAAGATAGGAAATCTTCAAGTTTAGAAAGATTCTTTATGGATGTTTTTGGGAATATGAAACAGTTAAATTTAATCTAAAAAAAAAAACAAAAAAAAAAAAACATATTTTTATCATAAGTGCAGAGTTGTGATATGATTACAGGTGATTTTAGAGATGTCAGTTAATTTATTTATGTCACTATTTTGATGGAAAATTTAATCAAATGAAATGAAATTGTAAATTTATGTGAGACTCATTGGGAATTGACTTGATTTAAAGTGGAAATTTTCGCATTTTTAAAACTATTGACATATAAAGTTTAGAGACACATTTTGTCCAGTGTCTTAAGAATTAATGGATTAGTAGAGAGAAAATAAATTTTTTTTCAGATGTCTCTGAATCATTCACGTTACAATGCAACAAAACAGAGACTCAGTAATTGCCTTTTTACTCCCTGATCTGGTTTTCTCTCATCTTTTTTATTTCAGTCTGTGGCCTTATTGAAAATCTCTCTCCCTCTCCTCCAAGATGCCTTTTGAAGATGACCCAGTTACCAATGAGTCAACCAAACCTCTTTACATTTGCATTAATTAATTTTAAAAAAAAATTAACTGCTGTGTTTTTCTGTTTGCTTGACTTTTATTTAGTTATTTGAACTCTAGTGACTTTTATTTTATTACATCTCAGTTTTTGCCATGAAGATAACCTTAGATGCTAACATGGCGATCAGAGTATATAACTTCTACTTCTATATTATACTATAAAGTACTTCTACCACAAATGTTTCACGGAGGAGTGACTGTTTAAAGGATTTGAGTTCATCTAGATTCTGGTTTCTTGCAGCTGGTTGGCATTGGCTAATAGACGACAGCTTGAAGACGAATGCACTTTAAACAATGGGAGCGATTAATGCTTGTGATTTTGATATGAAATGCTGAACAAGTACTTATGGGTGTGTTTTTTGGGTGTACACGTACTTTTGGCCATTTATTGTTTGTTTACATCCATTTGTTGCCATACGGATCAGCTGGTTAATCAATATCTGCCGGTCTTGGAGAGTCCCGATGCTCTGACGCGCTGTGGCTGCGTTTATGATCCATGGCAAACTACAGAAGGTCAGACCTCATAATGTCGCATCTGCTCAAGTCCGTGTCTGAACTTGTTCCCTAGATCTTGCCTGGGCTCCAGGCCGCCTGTAAGGTAGTCCAGAAAGGAGAAAGTCTAACAGAAGCCATGAGGGATGCGGTCACAGCCATGTCTCAGTGAGCAACACCTTTTAATGTCTCCTTTGTGCTTGAAGAACCAGTCCGCCTGAGCATAAGCTCGGTCAACGCCTGCTACTTCCTGCAGGACCTGAAATTCATGTCTCCGTTCACTGCTTTGTCCCATCTTGCATTGCATGTCCATGTGTCCTGTGCTTTCTTGTGCTTTTCAGGGTGTGTGTG
This sequence comes from Carassius carassius, assembly GCF_963082965.1. Taxonomy (NCBI): domain Eukaryota; kingdom Metazoa; phylum Chordata; class Actinopteri; order Cypriniformes; family Cyprinidae; genus Carassius; species Carassius carassius. Next base: position 42,730,890 of record NC_081755.1, on the reverse strand, counting down.
TCTTTTGTGAGGAAACATAAGGCTTGTGTATGAAGCCCTGACAGCAATGAATATTAGCAGGGCCATCCTTTAGGTGGTGCAACTGGTGCGGTCGCACCGGCCCCACGGCCAATGGACCCCCACCCCAGAAAACGATTGCAACCGAACTGAGGGGGCCCCGTCTCAGCTAAGGATGGCCCTAAATACAGTAATGGTATTGTAGATTTACTGTTGTTCTGTAAAATAATAATAATGAATACATTTAAAATAATAATGTAGTATTATTATTATTATCAACATCATAATTAAAATGTATATTATGTTAGTTAATTTCATGAAATTATAAACATTAATCAAACATATAAAGAAAAGTTTTACAACATGATTTTGATTGCTTCCTCATTCCAGCATTGGATAAAAAACATCTGCTAAAGGACTAAATGTAAATTGTAAATGGACAATGAACCAATCAAAATCAACAAAAGAGCAATGATATACAAGTGCTATAACAAGTCCTAGTTAGCTTAATTCAGTACATGTAGCAAGGATATTTAAATCAAAATAAATAAAATAAATAGAGTGCAAGTCTAAAAGGGGCATGTTTTTGTTTGTTTTTTTAAAGAATAGTTAGAATAGAGAGTGCTAGAGTTAGAAGGTCAAATAAAGATGGAAGAGATGTTTTTAGCTGATTATTTGAAGATGGTTAAGGGCTCAGCTGCTCGGATTGAGTTATTATTATGTTCTCATTATATAATGATGAGTTGAATCAGTTTAATGTAGTCATTTAATGTGATTAATGGTAAAATAATGCAATAAAATTAAGGCAATACATAAAAAAATGTACAAAGAGACTTATGTATTTAATTAATATAATTATCTGACTAATTATGTCATTCAATCTATGTAGTTATAGTGCTAATGTATTTTTCTTTTAGATTTGGCTGACTTTAAATGTTACTCTACTCACTGTCCGGAAGTGTACTTTTAAATGTAACACTAAACATATCATTTTCTACTGTCCTCCGGCCTTGCCCTCGCTGTCCCACGAGTGACACATTCCTCACAGGTGCCACCAGCCACAACAAACCTTCAGCCTGATGCTGGAAGTGTCAACAAACAACATGTGCAGTGACTAACGAAGTGTCATCAAATATTTAAGGCGTCTTTTGTATCCCTGTGTTTTTCAGAAAGCAGTTTGACAGTCACAGTGTTGCTCTGAGTCTTGAGGACAGTGAGGGTGAGCAGCCTTATGGACGTGACCCTGCTGGTGGTGGAGTCTGCTCCAGGACTCCTCTCCTCTGACCTGACCTGTGAGACGCTGTCAGTCTAGCTTAAAGAGAGAGGTCACCCAAAATAGAAAACTAGCTTGTTACTAACTTGAGGTGAGTAAATGACACTATTTTCACTTTATGGTGAATTAAACCTTTAAATTTTGTCGCAGTTAACATTATGCACCATTGCAGACCTCTCACAGATATTTCTCTTGTTTTGTGTAGAGATTCAGCGTATGATGTGTTGCCTGCCTCAGCAGGCTGCAGAGAAGATTGACCGCTACGAGCCCACGCCAGCACTGTGTGTGTGTGTGTGTGTGTGTGTGTGTGTGTGTCTGCTTCACAGCACAGACCCCGCAGTACCTCACAGTCACACCAGGAGGAGCTACTGAGCATCTTCCAGGATATGTAAAAATGTGTGCAGCTGTGTATTTTCATACGAATGCCCATTAAAGTAACAAAGCGAATTGAACAGATCTGGCCAAAACATGATTTATGCTTGATGCCTCCACCCAAGTGTTAGGGTGCACTTGCCGAAAGTATAATCATCACTTTGTTTGTGGCAGCGTGCTTCACTTCAAAATGAGCAAACAAATTGGCTGAATTTGAGTAAAATAGCAAATGTACCTATATACCAAACATTTTTTTTGTGAACCAAGGCTTGTTATAGCATTGAAATGTTCAATTTATACAGTTTTTCGACGTAAGTTGATAGCCCAAGTATAATCAGAAATTAATTAAGAATTACATTTTTGATCACACTTTATTTTAAGGTCCAATTATCCCCATTAAAAAAAAACTTTAGCTACCACTTTTAGTAAGTAAGTTAGTTGTTATGTTTAGGTATTGAGCAGGATAGGGATAGAATATGGTCATGCAGAATATGTGTTAACAGCCAATATGTTAATAACAGGCATGCTAATAAGCAAACCATCAGAGATTGTCCACCATTAACCCTAGCATTAGAAACTTCATTTATTTTTCCATTTTTATTTTGGGGTCTATTATAGTTCTAATTTCATAATATCTTTAATTCACTGTTTATTTTATTTTTGATTTATACACCACATTAATATAATATTTTAGTATTTTCTTTATAGTTTGCTCTAGAAAAAAAAGACATATCTCATCAGTTCTTCATTTGTAAAGGGAGAATTAAGACAGTGTATATATATATATATATATATACAGTACAGACCAAAAGTTTGGACACACCTTCTCATTCAAAGAGTTTTCTTTATTTTCATGACTATGAAAATTGTAGAGTCACACTGAAGGCATCAAGGGCTATTTGACCAAGAAGGAGAGTGATGGGGTGCTGCGCCAGATGACCTGGCCTCCACAGTCACCGGACCTGAACCCAATCGAGATGGTTTAGGGGTGAGCTGGACCGCAGACAGAAGGCAAAAGGGCCAACAAGTGCTAAGCATCTCTCGAGGAACTCCTTCAAGACTGTTGGAAGACCATTTCAGGTGACTACCTCTTGAAGCTCATCAAGAGAATGCCAAGAGTGTGCAAAGCAGTAATCAAAGCAAAAGGTGGCTACTTTGAAGAACCTACAATATGTTCTTATATTTTCAGTTGTTTCACACCTTTTTGTTATGTATATAATTCCACATGTGTTAATTCATAGTTTTGATGCCTTCGGTGTGAATCTACAATTTTCATAGTCATGAAAATAAAGAAAATTCTTTGAATAAGAAGGTGTGTCCAAACTTTTGGTCTGTACTGTGTATATATATATATATATATATACACTGTCTTAATTCTCCCTTTACAAATGAAGAACTGATGAGATATGTCTTTTTTTCTAGAGCAAACTATAAAGAAAATACTAAAATATTATATTAATGTGGTTTATAAATCAAAAATAAAATAAACAGTGAACTAAAGATATTATGAATTTAGAACTATAATAGACCCCAACATAAAAATGGAAAAATAAATGAAGTTTCTAATGATAGGGTTAATGGTGGACAAGTATATATATATACTATCAGAGAGGATATATATATATATATATATATATATATATATATATATATATATATATATATATATATATATTTGCCATAAAAGATCGCAGGAGATTTGTTCAGTCATTAAAGTTTGGTCTAATTTACATTATTCAATGTAAAGCACAAATGAATTATTAATACTTTTCTGTGTCCTTTTTTCTGGTGTGGGAGTCTGTTGTTTTGTTCACGTCTTGTGTATTTGCATCTCCCCACACCTATCGGCACCTCTGGGTTGCGTGCAACAGATCAAATGCGTTAGTCATTAACTTGGCTTACATTATGTCATTAAATCTGGGAGGTGCTCTTCTGCATTGAAGTTTCTGGAAAGTACACATTTTCATTTTCAATGCTTACACTTTGAACTGTAGTTGAATAAGAGACCCATCCCACATGCTTCACACGTTTATCTCTGACCTCTGGTGTTTTTTTTTTTTTTTTTCACAAGGGCCGCAGAGAGACAGGAAACTCCCTAAACTGGAACGTGGCTTTCCCTCACATCACACAGCTGCTGCGGCTGCATCAGTACCAGTACCACACGCTCCTGGGCCTCACTGTGTCTGTGGGTGGCCTCACCCACAATCACTACAGTAGGTTACACCACATAAACACAAGCATTAAAAAACAATTCACCCTCAGCCGCCAGCCCGCCGCTTTTTTCCCTTTTGAGGCTTAAAGCTTAATTTGTTATAAACAGAAATGTAACCTTTAGGTTCATTGAATGCATTCTTGCTGTAAAAACATATAGTATTTGTTTTTTTCAAAATAATAATAATAATAATACATTTTATAAAACTCATTGGAGCCCCTGGTATGCATTTGACAGACCCCTGGTTGAAAATCTTGATTAAAAATAAATCTACAACAAAATCAGACCACAGCCATCAGTATATCCATATAAGGCAAACAGTGAGGTCACAGAAATGGATCAATTAGAATAAATTGCATAGTGATAAAAGACACAGCAGTGACCAACAGAGGGAGCCGTCAACACTCTGTTCTCCAGAGAGTCTGTCTGTAGTGACCGCTGTCAGGAGTGTGAATAGTTTCAGGGAAATTGAGACTATTAGACCATGTAGTATTACTTCGCATTGCTTCATTTCAGATTTGCAAGAGTTGCAACACACAAGTGGTCTGTTATTTCAGGTTTTCGAAAATAAGATGGTGTTGAAACGCTTTGGTGTTTTAAGAAAATTCCTTACATATGTTTGAATAAACTGAAATTTTGCCACAAATGCAAGTCTATGCCCATCCTGGCGTCAAAGTGCACAGGGTCTAAACGGCTTTGAGGCAAAACCGCAGCTCCTCCAGTTGGCCAGGATTCATTCAAAAACAAATTTAGCTGGAACAGAGCAAGCGGGATTGGCACCGTGTCCCTTCACATTTGCGCTCATGCTTTCGGTGGCGACTGAGAGCCCCTGGAGGGATCTTCAGCTCACCAGCTCATACACTGGATCATTTCCTTTCTCCTTACTCTTTAAGGTTTTTACTATATGCTCTTTCTTGTTTTTTTTTCCTGTTGTGTTAGCTGCTGTTGTTTGTTTCCCTCATTTATACAATATCATTCAAAATGGTCGATGAGATTTTTTAAATTATTTTTTTCTTTACTTTTAATGTTGTACTTATTTTACATTCTCAAATATTTTGTAGATGCAAAACAGATGATGCAGATCAACCGAATACAGGAGCAAACACACACAACAAAGTAGCTGTCAAATAAATATCAGGTAGTTTGACCTTTGAGTTTATAAAACAGCAAGGTTAGTTCAGGTTGTAAAATCTTATTTCTGTTTATAAAGTGTTGTACTGTAGATGTAGATTTTCTTTCTCCATCTGTTCTTTGTTCCACTTTGTTAGTGTTTTAGGCTCCATGCCCGTGCTCCAGTGGCTGTTTGGAGACCATGATATTAAGCCCTTTTGTTATTTATAGCCGCCAGTGTTTGTTGATGAAGAAAAAATAAGGTGAAGGCCTTTAACAGGCACTTTGCGCATAGTAAATGTCAACTCATCTGCCAAATGGACCTATTAATGAGTCCAACCCCCCTCCCCTCTCCCCACGACCCGGCAGAGATTTGATTAGAGCCACAGTAGAGGCTACGCTCTCACCTTCAGCCTGGAACTGTGTGATCTCTCTGAGCCAAAACTGCTGGAGAAATGCGCAGTTCTCACAGACTCGATGCTGAATGATGGAGCTCTGCTCCCTCTGGATCACACAGCAGAGTTTGGACTGATACCACACATAATCGTGCCCCATCTGACCCCTCACACTCACAATAACACACTGCTGCAGGGGAGTCATATATAAGAATCAATACTTGATTACTTTAGAATTCATTCTTTATCAGAGCATTTGCAATTGAAAATTTCATTTAAATGCCATGTTTTAAATTAATCTATTAATAAATACAAATGGTTACCCTATATTTTGGGGACCAATTCTATCTTAACTAAAAACTAACTTAACTGTGACTTTTCCCTCAATAAACTCCTAATTTGGTGCTTATTAATAGTTACTAAGGTAGTTGTTAAGTTTAGTTATTGGTACAATTAAGGGATCTAAATATGTTTATGCAGAATAAAGCGTTAATATTTTCTATTTAAGTACCAAACAGTGAATATGCTAGTAATATTGATGCTAATAAACAAATTTATTACCATACAAATAGTAATTATTAAATAATTAACATAAGAGTCTGCCACTACTGAGACCTGGGTGTGTGCCTGCAGGTGCGTTTTTCCTCTCAGTCTTTATTCAAGTACCTGAAGAGCATTCAGCAGGATGTCACAGTGCTTCAGCAGTTTGGAGACATGCTGTTACGCATCTTCAGAGATAACCTGCGCATTGACAGGTACAACTGCACTGCAAAAAATGACATAGTCACAAAACTAATGCATGGAGGAAGAGGTGCGCAGTATAACCAAAATCACAGTATGGTAACGGTATATATGCTTGGAAATCCAACATAACATGCTTTATATCAGTGCTGTCCAATGATTAATCATGATTAATCGCATCCAAAATAATAGAAAAAAAATGTTTGCATAATAAATGTCTCTGTACTGTGTTTATTATGTATATATATATAAATACACACACATGAATATATATATATATATATATATATATAAGACAAATATGTTATGTTTATTTATGAAATATATTTATATATAATATAAATTATATTAATATAATGTAAATATTTTGCAAATATATACTGTATGTGTGTGTATTTACTTGTACACAATAAATATACAAAGTTGACACACATATATTATGTAAATAAAATATTTTATTTTGTATGCAATTAATTGTGATTAATCATTTGACAGCACTACTTTAGTATATATTAAATAGCAATGTGGTAATGTCTATTTATGGCTTTCTTGGAACTTGATGGCTGCAAACTAGATGATAAGATTATATTTGATATTTATTCTAGAGTTTCTTGCTGAAGATGGTGAATCAACCCCTGGCTACGGCCGCTTTGACCTCTTGGCCAGCGAGGAGAGGTGAGCGTGAGAAAGCCCAGTGTACATAACTGCCTCCCTTGGCTCAGATACACAAACCATCCAGAGCTCGGCAGGAGAGATGATATCATGACAGAAACACACAGAAAGAACCTTTGGGAGAACTTAAGATGAGCCCAGCCAAATCATGTGTTGAAACGAGGAGGCTGAGGGTAGATGTGTGTGTTGGTTTGTTTTATTCCGGTGTAATTTTTCTGTTGTCAGTCATCCATTCTGTGGAGAGCTGCTGTCGCTCTGTAAAGAGGAAATCAAGAAGTCCAAAGATGTCCTGAAGTTGCTGTCAAGTACTCCTGTGTAAGTTGCATTTCCAAAACTCTGCACAGATATGGGTCCATGACAAGTTGGGTGTCCACCTTGGGACACCATAATCACAGTTTTTATAATAGTTGTAAATGTTTTTCAAATACATTTTATAAAATATCCTACGGTGGCCGAGACAGCTCAACACGCTGCAACTTAAGAAAACACATGCAAATTGAAAAAACACCAGCAAATGAAGAAAACGTCTTGATCAGTTTGACAACACAACTGTTGCAAATCCTCACAACACATGCATATAACGAAACGCGCTCCAAATCATCACAACACATGCATATAACGAAACGCGCTGCAAATCATCACAACACATGTATATAACGAAACGCTCTGCAAATCATCACAACACATGCAGCAAAATGCGCTGCAAATCATCACAACACATGCATATAACGAAACACGCTGCAAATCATCACAACACATGCATATAATGAAACGCGCTGCAAATACTTCACAACACATGCAAATTAAGAAACGCTGCAAATCCTCACAGCACATGCACATTAAGAAACAATTAATGAAGCATTGCAAATTTATTTTCATTAACCTGAAATTATATTTAGCTGAGCATATAAAAAGTTAGCCATCTTAAGTAACGTTTTACATTTAATCATGTAATTATTCAGCTTATTTAGGCAATAATATCCAAAAGATAAAGGAATTTAAAAAACACCATGTAAAAAAAAAACCTCACCTTTCAATTCAACAACCACTCCACTGACCAGTAGCCACTGCACGATAAGCAAGCAAATCCAAGCCGGGTCTGACACTTTTTGAGGTCTCCTTGAAACATTTCCATTGTGGTCAGTGCTATTTGCAGCGTGTTTCGTTATATGCATGTGTTGTGAAGGATTTGCAGCGCGTTTCGTTATATGCATGTGTTGTGATGGATTTGCAGCGTGTTTCGTTATATGCATGTGTTGTGAAGGATTTGCAGCGCGTTTCGTTATATGCATGTGTTGTGAAGGATTTGCAGCGCGTTTCGTTATATGCATGTGTTGTGAAGGATTTGCAGCGCATTTCGTTATATGCATGTGTTGTGATAGATTTGCAGCGTGTTTCGTTATATGCATGTGTTGTGAAGGATTTGCAGCGCATTTCGTTATATGCATGTGTTGTGAAGGATTTGCAGCGCGTTTCGTTATATGCATGTGTTGTGAAGGATTTGCAGCGCGTTTCGTTATATGCATGTGTTGTGAAGGATTTGCAGCGCGTTTCGTTATATGCATGTGTTGTGATAGATTTGCAGCGCGTTTTGTTATATGCATGTGCTGTGAGGATTTGCAACACTTGTGTTGTCAAACTGATGATGCTTTTTTTATTTGCTTTTTTTTTTTTTTTTTGCATGTGTTTTGCAATCTGCAGCACGTTGAGCTCTCTCGGCCACCATAAATATCTTATGTTTTGTTAATACTGTAAAGGCAAGACACTAGAGGCAAACAAATTGTTTTTTATGCACTGGTCAATTTTAAGATTTTGAGCTATTTGGCCTTTCATAAATAGTTGTATCCAAATTACTTTATCAAGTGCATTTTTTTTTTCATTTCTAGATTTCAGTTATAATAGATGTCTTTAAAGATTTTTTTTTTCAGAAGCTTTAAAGTTTTTTTTTTCCTCCACTTCAGTAGCACTTGCATACAAAAAACCTTAAAGTTGTATTCTTATCTGTATTCTGAAGGTTTTTACAGAGAAGTTTGTTCATATCATTTGCCTGATTTTATACTTTTTTTTTCTTAAAAACATAGTGAAAACATATTTTTTTACTGTTTTGTCATGCAGTCATTTCTGCCAAAATCTCCTATCTAAAAACTTTAAAATGTTAAAAAAATATTCAGTATTCAAGTATTCAAACGTATTTTTGGAAATATATGCAAATTAGCACAGATTTACTTAGATAATGGACATTTAAACATAGCATTGATTTTTTTTAAATACTTTTTAATACTTAATGTAATCATTAAGTTTGAATTATGGTCATTTCTATTAGTTAATTGGTTATTTTGTTTAATTATTTTTTTACCATTCACCTGGCGTTTCTCTGCTTAAATTATTCTGAGATCTCCTTCAAGCAGTGTAAAAAGCTTTCAGAATCTTTACTTTTTAATAATCGGTCAGTACAGTACAATCACTTCATCAATGTTTGTAATATTTTCTATTAATTAAAAAAAATTTATGAAGTAATTTTATTGAACAATTATTCATTTAAATATTATGTTAAACATATTACTTTAGATAAATCATTTGGATCAGTTCCTCATCACATCATACCTTTATAAATGTTTTAAACTAAACTAATTGCCTTCATGATTTATTTTCACATCAAATGTGTTTATTCGTCAGTGTTCAATACACAATTTTTTCTGCTATCATAAACACATCTTTACACTGTCATTTCAAATATGTCCCCTGGTTTTAGTGTGATCTCTCTTGTGATTGGTCATTATGTCTGAGCTCTCTCTCCGATTGGTTCTTTGACCGTAGGTTCTGTGGAATGGTGCAGTTCAAGGGTTTTGTGATGAAGAAGGTCTTAGTGCAGCTGTTGATGTTGCTCTGTCACCCCTTCCCTGTTGTGAGACCATTAGCAGGCTACTTCAGTCCAGACTGTATCCAGTCGTGCTCTATCCCGTATTTAATTCTGACTCCATTGTCTCTCTTGGGTCTGAAGATCAGGAAGACGACAGCCAGCCAGGTATACGAGATGCTCTTGACCTACGATGATGTCATTGACGATGATCAGAGTGCTGGCTGATGTCATGGCCTTGCTTAGTGACACTAATGGGTGAGTGTTGACATTGGGCTTATTGGAGGATTATGATGAGGACTTTTATTTTTAATGGTCGTTTCTTGTTTCCTGTATTCGGAAAAGTGACATCACCACAGTGCGGACCCATAAGAATCAGCTCTGTGATTGGTTGGGAGTGCCCAGGCTAACTCTGGTCGCCAAGGTAACATATTTAGGCCACTGAAGAGGTTTTATGTGAGAACATTTTGTATTGTGGGGACTGTTGCATCAAACCGCATCTGACATCCAGATGCTGCTTCCTGCATTACTCATCCACTGGTGGGCGATACATTAGTGGGTGTTTGGTCTCCTAATCGGGCACAGAAACCATCAGTTACCAGAAAATATGGCTTTCTCAAAAAATTTGAAGATTGGCTAGCTCTGGTTGTTCACATGCTGGAATGCACAATACAGCCCATAGCAACAGTGGAATAGATGAGCTGTCATAATAGTCCCTTTCACACATATAGACTTTAGTGGTAAATTGCCATTAAGAGGTCATGTGTGAACAGCCTTTTCAAAAATAACGGTAAATTTGTTCAGACGGTTTACTGGTATGAGAAGTTGTAAAATTAGCAGTAAATTGCCAGAATGATTCTGTGTGTGAACACAGAATGAACATAAGAGAAAGTATGAGTTCAGAACTCCGGCCAGATTCAGAACCATTGAAATTCAAACTTCAACGGCTCTGGGCCAATCATAACACTCTGACGCATTTACACTGCACTTCGGTTCGGTTTGAAGTCGTGTAATGCGATGTCTCAAGGCCAAAAGCGCTGCATGAATGTGAATGTTTGACACAAAAATAAAAACAACAACAAAAAAATTTGATCATGTTTACCCCTCCATATTTACAAACACAATGCCAGAAGGTGCAGGTGAGGTCATTTCCTTCATAAAAGGTAATTTCTGGCTAATGATGTCACATAATTTACCAGTATTTTGAAATGGATGTGTGAATGGTGATTTACTTATAATAATAAGGAACATTGTTGCCTGTGTGAACAGATTACTATGTGAAAGGGGCTATTGATAATACTTGTCAACTATTAGTAATAATATAATAACACATATGTATGTTTAATAGGGATGTGTGTTTACAGTTCAAAAGTTTAGGGTCACCAAGTTAGGAGCACCAAATCAACATATTGCAATTATTTCTGAAGGAGCATGTGACACTGGAGACTGGAGTAATGGCTGCTATCAGTAACTCACATTTTAAAATAAATTAAAATGGAAAACCATTATGTAAAATAGTAATCATTTTTCACAATATTATTATTATTATTATTATCTTTTATTTTATTTTATTTTTTTATTACAGCAATACAGTCATAGTAAGCAAAAGAGACTTCTTCAAAAATATTACTGACTCTTTTTATACATTTTTATTTTATTTTATATTTTTGAAGATCTAAGATTAAATGGTAGTCAAAATGTATAATGGTTTTGCTGGGAAATATAAAATTAAGCAACATTATAAATGCTGTAATGTAATTTAGGTTCTCTTACGAGAGCTCTCTCGTACTGCGTCTTAGCTAAGACGCTACGGGAAAAGTCTCTTTTCACGAAATACTGAAGCAAAAAATTATCCTTAATTTTGTATTTTTGTAAAGCGCATTTGCAGCAGTACACAGCCATAGGCGAGACGGCTCGTTCGCTCATTGGCTTGTTCTGCGGCAACTGCACAGCCTATCGAGCGCGGGCTGATGCAACATCAGACCAATAAGGGCGCTTCGCGCCCTTCTTGCCACTTCCCGCCGAAACGGGTGTGGCCCAACCTATAAAAGGAGCTCGAAAAGGCTGACTCACCTGATTTTTCATCTCTTCAGCGAAGCTCACGCATCGCTGGATCACGGAGGAAGCAAGCGCCGTCTGAGAAAGCACATCAGCAGGACGAGCCATTCTGAAGCTGCTGGCATCGCCGCCTTCCATTGCCGTTCCTGCTGCACTATCCGGCGCCTATATCCTTTCAATCCTGTTATATACAAGCTGTTCTTTATGTGTGTGTGTGTGTTCGCCCTGCGACACACACTCGTAAAAGAGCTCGCGTCTTTTTTAAGATGCCTTCCTGCGGCTCGTCAGAGCCCCACTCAGCGAGGGAGACCGGTACGTCATCTGTGTCTCCTGCCTGGGTGAAGATCATGCAGCGCTCGCTCGCTGACGGCGGATGCCCCCACTGCGAGCTGTTGCCATGGTGACTCTGAGGACTCGCCTGGCCTTTTTCTCTGAGCCTGCATTCTCCGCTGCGCTGAGGCGCCGTAAAAGCATCGCTTCCAGCGGATTCCGGAACCGTCTTCAGCTCAACCGAGCTCGCCGGTTCGCCCTGCTTCACCGCCCCCCCCCTGCATCGCTTCCCGGTGGGCAGCGCCCGCTGTTTGCCGGCGCGTCGTCCGAGGAAGTCGATCTCAGGGCCGCGTCGGGGGAAGAGGACACGCGCTCTCTGCTGGCTTCGGGCAGTGATGGCTGGGCGAGCTCCGAGGATCTCGCGCCTTCTGCTCAGAAGCCCAGCAGACGAGCTGACATCGAGAAGGAGCCGGGGCGAATGCTCGTGTTGGCCGCGATGTGTCTCGGCCGCGAGTGGTTTGCACCAGCGCCCCCCCCTCTCGTTTCCGGCTGGATGGTATTTCCTTTTCGGATGAGCGTACTTCTCAAAGCCCGCCTCATTTCTTCCTGAGCTTCACGAAGAGGTGGCGAAGGCTTGGAACGCTCCATATTCAGCACGAACTCGTTCGTCTGTCTCACTAGCATTCTCCACACTGATGATGCTAAAAACAGGAACTACCACTCACTTCCGCCGGTGGAACAGGCGATAGCGACGCACCTTTGTCCGCCCTCTGCTGGACGGCGGCAAAAGCGGTGTTGCCATCTAAAGCCTCCTGTGTGACGCTGCGTCGGCACTACTAACGATGGCTGCTTCATCGAAGCGCAGGTGTACGAGTTCCGCTGTGGCCGAGCTCTCACCCAAGCGCGCCGCTGTTTCAGTTCCAGGAATTGTGACTGTCTCAGCGTTTTCTGCAATGCGCAAGCCTGCACAGTTGCCCGCTTGCCTGCACACAAAAGCCGTTATCACAACAGCTTCAGCAACGCAGCTCGAGACCCCCGTTCTCGCTCTACTGGCCGTCGCCCCGCGCCGCGGGGACCGCGGCAGAGGATTATGGTGAGGCCGGGAGCCCCGAAGCCATCCTGGGAAAGCCATCTACGCATGCTGCATGACGCTGCGTCGGCACTACACACGATGGCTGCTTCATCGAAGCGCCGGTGTACGAGTTCCGCTGCGGCCGGGCTGTCACCGAAGCGCGCCGCTGTTTCAGTTTCCAGAGATTGTGACTGTTTCAGCGTTGTTTGCAATGCGCAAGCCTGTACGGTTGCCCGCTTGCCTGCACACGAAAACCGTTATCACGGCTACCCAGATATTTCCCGAAAAAGGTGTAATTTCTGGTGTCCCGGCCACGGCCGATGGTGCTATAAATGTAGTGACGATGCCCACTGCTCAGTGCCCATCTCCGCATATAAGCACAGCCCTTCACACAGGGCTCGCGCCTATAAAAGCGACTCAAGTCGATCACGCGCACTACATAGTTGACGTGCCCACTCCTCAGTGCCCACAATCACTATGTCACACGCGTCATGTGGTTTCTGTAAAAACGAAACCCGTGCACGTTCGTCTGGCCACGGCCGATGGTGCTATAAATGTAGTTACGATGCCCACTCCTCAGTGCCCATCTCCACATGTAAGCATAGCCCTGCACACAGGGCCTGCGCCCATAATGTCGACTCAAGTCGGTCGCGCACACTGCATAGTAAACGTGCCCACCCCTCAGTGCCCACAATTACTATGTCACACACGTCATGTGGTTTCTGTAAAAACGAAACCCGTGCATGCTCGTCCGGCCACGGCCGATGGTGCTATAAATGCAGTGACGATGCCCACTACCCAGTGCCCATCTCCACATGTAAGCACAGCCCTGCACACAGGGCTAGCGCACATAAGATCGACACAGATCGGTCGAGCGCGCCGCATAGTAAACGTGCCCACTTCCCAGTGCCCACATACACTATGTCACATACGGCGCGGGGCTTCTGTAAAAATGAGACCCGTGCACGTACATTCTGCACAGGCAGACAGCGAGTTGAAAGTGGTAAAAGTGCACACATGCAGCCCACGGTTACTCGCAGATATATCGAGTCCCACGGGACCCGCTCAGCCTCCCTCCAGTCGGTTAAGCGCCGGAACGGGGTCGAGGAAGAGCGATCTGCCCGCTGTGATCAGCGCGCTCCCCGCCTCAGATGCGCAGCACACTCGAGCGCCGCCGTTGCCCAGTCAACAGAGCGCGTTTCGCATCCAGCCCTTAGCCATTCATGCAGATGCATGGTCAGTGCTTCCAGGGGTTTCGGATTGGGTGCTAGGCATTATAAAGAGAGGCTACTCGCTACAGTTTTCTCGACGCCCACCGTGCTTTTCAGCGCGCGTCGAAACTACGGTCAAAACAGAAGTAGCACACATACTTCGGGCCGAAATATCAAAACTGTTGAGCAAAGGGGCTGTAGAGCCTGTGTCTCAAAGCGAGGGGGGGCTGTACAGCAGATACTTTCTGGTGCCCAAGAGAGACGGGGGTCTCCGGCCCATACTGGATCTAAGACAGCTGAACGGGCATTGATGAAACACAGTTTCAAAATGTTCACGACCAGGAAGCTCCTCGCGCAGATTCGCAGAGGGGACTGGTTCATGTCAATAGATCTGAAGGACGCATATTTTCAAATACAGATAGCGTCAAACCACAGGCGATATTTGAGATTCGCCTTCGAGGGCCAGGCATACCAGTTTGCAGTCCTGCCATTCGGCTTGTCCGTAGCTCCTCGTACGCTTACGAGGTGCATGGATGCAGCGCTCGCTCCTCTTAGACTCAGAGGCACACGAGTGCTGAATTATTTGGACGACTGGCTGGTTCTGGCCCGATCATGAGCGGAGCTCATGGACCACAGAGCCGTTTTACTCGATCACCTCGAGAAGCTCGGCCTCAGTGTCAATTGGGTGAAGAGTTCGCTGAACCCCAGTCAGACGATCCTGTTTCTGGGTATAGTTCTGAACTCGTGTTCCATGACGGCGCGGCTGTCACCACAGCGCGCGATGGGCATTCAGCGTGCAGCGAGTTCTTTCCGCTGTGGCGCGACTGTGTCGCTCAAACACTGTCAAAAGATGCTGTGTTTCATGGCCTCAGCATCTCCGGTTCTGCGGCTGGGCCTGCTCCGCATGCGCCCCCTGCAGTTCTGGCTGAAGGCTCGGGTGCCGCGCAGAGCGTGGGCGTCTGGCCGGCTGCATTTCAAGGTCGATCAGAGCTGTGTTGCGGCTCTAGCACCTTGGACAGCGAACGGCTGGTACCGATCAGGTGTAAGCCTGGGGACTTCCCCGAGTGTGAAAATGGTGTCGACGGACGCCTCCACTTCGGGATGGGGAGCGCTGCTCGAAGGCAGACCGTCCTTTGGCCTATGGTCAGAACGGGAAAAGCTCCATCATATCAACTGCCTGGAAATGCTGGCAGTGGAAAATGCGCTGACGCGCTTTTGTCCCCATATCAAGGATCACCACGTCGTAGTCCGTTCGGACAACATGTCCGTGGTGTCCTACATAAATCGCCAGGGCGGTCTCGGGTCCCGAAACCTGTACAGGCTGACGGAACGCCTCCTGATTTGGGCTCATCGCAACGTGCGCTCGCTGAGAGCGGTGCATGGGCCTGGACTGCAGAATCTGGGTCCAGACAGGCTGTCCAGAGGCAATGTCCCTACGGGAGAATGGTCTCTACACCCGCAAACAGTTCGGCTGTTGTGGGAGAGATTTGGCATGGCGGAGGTGGACCTCTTTGCGTCCCTCGGAAACGCTCACTGCCCCACATTCTTTTCCAAGAACGAAAGCGCGCTGTCACGGAAATGGCCGTGCTGCCCGCTTTATGCGTTCCCTCCCGTCTCCCTCCTTCCGCAGGTGATAGAACGGGTGAGAGAAACGAGATGTTCAATACTGCTTGTGGCACCTCTTTGGAAGAACCATCCATGGTTCCCAGATTTGATGCAATTAGCAGATGTCGCCCCATGGCCGGTACCGTTGAGGAGAGATCTCCTCTCGCAGGCCAGGGGCTCGATTTGGCACCCTCGACCGGAGTTGTGGTCCCTCCATGTATGGGCACTCAACGGTTACCCGCTGATCTCGCAGGGGGAGTGCTAAATACCATCACTCAGGCTAGAGCTCCGTCGACACGACGTCTGTATGCCTCGAAGTGGTCGGTGTTCTCCAGCTGGTGCACAGCTCGAGGTTATTCACCCCTTAGTTGTGAGGTGACGGAGGTCCTCTCCTTCCTACAGGAGCTGTTGGATAAGGGCAGAGCCCCATCCACGCTCAAAGTTTATGTGGCGGCCATCGCGGCGTTTTCTGAAACGGCGTCCGGTCAGTCAATAGGAAGGAACGATTTAGTCATCCGGTTCCTCAGAGGAGCTAGGAGGCTGAATCCTCCCAGACATCCGTCAGTCCCTATGTGGGACCTCGCGGCGGTTTTGGAGGCCTTGAAGGGTCCCCCTTTTGAGCCTATCCAATCGGTTAGCCTTCAGCATCTGTCGTTCAAGACAGTATTCTTGTTGGCTCTCGCTTCTGTGAAGCGCGTGGGTGATTTGCACGCGCTCTCGGTGAGCCAGTCGTGCTTGGAGTTTGGGCCCAATGACTCAAGGGTCATACTCAAACCTAGGCACGGTTATGTGCCGAAATCCCTCAACACACCGTTTCGGGCTCAGGTTATTGCCCTGTCTGCCCTGCCGGTGTCAGGGGAGGATGGAGACTCAAGTCTTCTTTGCCCTGTCAGGGTTTTAAGAGCTTATGTGTCTCGCTCTGCTGCCTCTCGGCAGACGGAGCAGCTATTTGTCTCGTTCGGTGGACGTTCCAAAGGAATGGCTGTTTCGAGACAGACTCTATCCAGATGGATAGTTGACGCCATAGCGTTAGCTTACGCTTCCAGGGGCCTTCAGTGCCCGTTGGGCGTCAGAGCACACTCCACAAGAGGCGTCGCCTCGTCGTGGGCGTGGTCTACTGGGATCTCCTTGCAGGATATATGTATGGCGGCGGGTTGGGCCTCGCCGTCTACATTTATCAGGTTCTATAACCTGGAGGTTCCCGCCTTGCAAGCAAGGCTGCTGTCGGTATAGAAGAATCAGGGCCCTGAGGGGAATTCTGAATTCATGAGCGCTAGGCGCTGCCGACTGTTATATGGGCAGTATTGCGTAAGACCCGCATTGCCACATTGGTCAGGCCTTGCCTCGGCTGTGTGATGTCATATTGCCGCATCTACGGATGCTGCTAGATATGGGACGGAGGGTTTTTCCCCCTTTTTTCTGTCCCGGACTCTCTGTGAGTCCCTCAGGTGACTGTGCACTGTAAATCCTGGGCGTTGCTTCAGGTTTATCGGTGTGTGATCCCTGCGCGCACGGCGTTTTACATCGGGTTCCCGTAGCGTCTTAGCTAAGACGCAGTACGAGAGAGCTCTCGTAAGAGAACGTACTCGGTTACTAAACGTAACCTCGGTTCTCTCTAGAAGAGCGAACGAGTACTGCGTTCTCTGCCGTGCGTACGATTCACTCTGGTTCGCTTCGGCGATGAAATAAATCAGGTGAGTCAGCCTTTTCGAGCTCCTTTTATAGGTTGGGCCACACCCGTTTCGGCGGGAAGTGGCAAGAAGGGCGCGAAGCGCCCTTATTGGTCTGATGTTGCATCAGCCCGCGCTCGATAGGCTGTGCAGTTGCCGCAGAACAAGCCAATGAGCGAACGAGCCGTCTCGCCTATGGCTGTGTACTGCTGCAAATGCGCTTTACAAAAATACAAAATTAAGGATAATTTTTTGCTTCAGTATTTCGTGAAAAGAGACTTTTCCCGTAGCGTCTTAGCTAAGACGCAGTACTCGTTCGCTCTTCTAGAGAGAACCGAGGTTACGTTTAGTAACCGAGTACGTTTCCTAAAGACCAGTAGGTTTGCTAAAGAGTATTTAAACTAATTTTGCTATCCATTCTTGTCTTGCAACTCATTAAGGATGAGAGAGCTATGACAGAGATGATTTAAAAAGCATCTCATGTTTTCATTTCACTGGGAAATTACCTTTGATAAGTTGCATTCACAAAAGATTCAGTTCAGTGAAGCTGTTCAGCAAATATAATATTTATAAATCAGTGTTTTTCAGTAGACTGAAAATGAGATTAATTATTTTTGTTTTATCACCTGAATTTATGATCATCTATCAGAAAATGGATATCCTCAGAATATCATCTCAATCATCTACCTCTGAAAAAAATATCTATATATATATATATATATATCGCAGTGCCAGTTTCCGTCCTTAATGTGCAGGTGCACAAATGCATAATAATATGTATTTAGTACATTTATCCTCTCTTTTTTTTTTTTTTTTTTTTTTTTTCCAGAGTTCACCCCAATAAATCCATTCCCACCCGACGGCCTCTTTGCACTGCATTCTTTGTGGAGGTCAGTGACAGTGTCCATATGTCCTCCCTTCTGTCAGATAACATTGTCCATCTAATAGTATCCGACCTGTCTTCATTAAATTCTTAAGTAAAATGTTTTGGAGCACAGTTATTTGTTATTATTATTATTATTATTATTGTTATTATTATTAAATTATGATTTTCCAGAACAAGGACTTGTGGTGGCTTTAAACCGCAAGTTAAGCTTACTTTACAGCACTGTATAAACAATCTAGTTAAGTATTGATTCTCTGTGCATATTGCAAATTACTGACGTCATTATTATTAAAGATGTCTCATGTGTGGATCATATCATTTCTTTGTATATGAGTTGGAGGATCCACTAGAAATTTCATATCAAATTCTAGAGGTTACTTATCCATATTCCACTTCAACACAAATTTAAAAAACAATTCATCCAAAAATTCTAAAGATTCTGTCATAATTTACTCCCCTCGTAACATCGTGATATTTGAGTCAACAAGTTGAACTAGAAAACAGATCAGCAAACGAATCAGTCTTTTGAGACTGTGCTTTTCAATAAATCTGTTGAGACTGGTCACACATCTGATTCATTTTCCAGTCTTATTCCAATTAACTGACTCAGGTCATTATATTTTAGGGTGAATTTTTGATACTTTGAAAGCTTTCTGATACTTTAATTGTGCATGTTTGTTCTATTTGGAACTAATGAACTGTTGTGTGATGGAAAAAGCTGCATCAAGATTATTTGAAATATTTTTGTTCCACAAAATAATTAATATGGCTGTGGAAAGATATTAGGGTGAGCAAATAATGACATTTTTGGGTCAACTATTTCTTTAAGCCCATCTCGTATCTGTTTGAAAATACCACTGCTGCATTTTGGCTCTCATAATCACACTTTCGAATTGATAATTGAGTTTTGAGGGAACATTGGTGCACAGGGACCTGTGGGTAGATTACTTTCATATCTCACACTCTCAAACAATTGGTTTCCCCACTTAGTTCCCTTCCATCACATCCAACACAACAGCTTTCCAGGCAAGCAACTTAGTAATGAAACTCAATCTAATCCACCTCTTTATACTCCAGGGAAAGTGTTAACATTTACAGGAGAGGAAGCCCTGGCAGTGGACAGATGCAGCAGGTCATTCCAGTCCTGGCTTCCTCTAGCAGCGTTTATCCGATTGGATGATGTCTGACTGTGGGCCGAACGAGGAAGCCTAGCGCTCTCTCACACTCAGCCCAACCCACCTCACCTCTCAGTTTGGGAACAGGCTTTACTGGAGCTTAGAGAAGAATCCAAATGGTCTCAAAATACACAACAGCACTCCTGGCTAAAACAAAGGTCTGATTGTTGAGTTGAAGCCTCTGGTGGATGGGGTCTCATTCTTTTAGAGAAGCACAGTAGATGAAGTAGTTCGATTAAGATTTCTGCCCGTTGGGTAATCAGGATTTGGACTTGAGTATGTCCTTGCATTCCCCCTGAACTTTTGGTAGTATTTGTCTTTTCTGCTAAGGAATACTTTTGGAATAATTTACTCATCTGCATTCCATTCCGTTTTGGTTTCTTACATCAAACACAAAGAAATGTTGTCCATTTGTTCTTTTCCATACAACAAAATGGACTTTGGCATTGCTAGAACTAGTGCTAGCAATGCCTAGATCATGGGTTTGATTCCCTGGAAATGCATGAATTGATAAAATGCATGTAGCATCACGCTACATTTGAAGGCAAATACAATATGGGTTATGTGCAACAAACAGGTGCTATAACTTTCAGCTCAAATGTTCTGTAGATGCTAAGTTGAATAAGGAGCTCTTTTCGCTGAAAGGAAATAACAAAGATGAGCATAACTAATGTCCATCACATATGCAGATTAATGTCTAAAAGATACCTTTTGATGTCTTTTTTCTCACTAACATTTTAAAATTGTATACATGTCACGTGCAATTCCAATACTGCAGGTTTGAAAAACAGCACATTTTGGATTCTCAAATAATGCTAATGTGTGACATTAGAAGATGTGAAGTAGAACATATGCTGAGTTAACTAATAAAGATACTTGTATGTTTTTGAGTCTTGTATATCCACTTAATTTTTATGTATAACAGAAGTTTGTACTTTATTTAGTGTTTCATGGAAGATAAAATATGAGGTTGGAACCTCAAACCATTAAATGACAATGAAACACTTAAATGTTACACCCCAAAATGAATGTTACAAACACGCCAGGTTCCACCTCCACGCAATCACGATGCACAGCCTCACCGGAAATTCTAAATCACATCCACCTGATCCGCATCACCATCCAATCACCTCAGCACCATAAAAGCCACACACGCACTCAGTCATTGTCCGGTCACGTTTGCGACAAGGTCATTCCTGTATGCTTACTCTAAGGACTAACTCCTCTTCTACTTACCTCTCTCCAGCGATTCTCCGAAGACCCAGATCCCCTGTGTGCGTGTGTGTGGTTCACCTTCACTCCAAGACGTCTTCACCCAGCCTGCACGGATCCATCCATTCACTCATCCCTCACTATCTGCTCCTCTGCTTGTGTCTGTTCTAATAAACATCTTTATCTGTTACTCCTCAGCTTCCCGAGTGATCCGTAACAATGAACATCCTGTCATCATTTACTCACCTTATGTCATTCCAAACCTGGGAAAGACAAAAGAAGATATTTCGAAGAATTCTTGTATCCAAACAATTTTGGTAACCATTTCCATTGTATGGACAAAAAACACTTTCACTTTCTCAAAATATATTGTTTTGTGTTTGACAGTGATGTGGGGTTGGAACTTTATGATTGTGAATGAATGATGACAAATCTTTAATTTTTGGGTAAACTTTTCATCATGACTATGCCTTGTTGTGTTTAAGTTGGTTATGCTTTTAATGGAGAAGCAGATTAAAATGTATACTATTATTAAGGCTAAGCAGTTGTGCTAGTACAGTATGTACTAGGGTAATAATAGGTCCTGGAAAAACCACTGGGCATTTTCCAATTAAAAAGGCCAGATAGGGATTTCATACAAAAACATAATGTATGTAGACATTTTCAGTAATATCATTATAAATAGCACCAGTTAAGCCGATTAGGTTTTGTGAAACTATTCCCTATGCACAGGGAGTCTCCATAGTCATAGTCTCCACAGAAGCAAAGGGCCTATGTTTCTAAACCAGACTGTCCTCCTAAAATAAAGGACAATTGAGCTTAAATTGTCTGGGTGGAGACCATGGACACAATTACATGATGTCCTTGATGAGTCTATTATGTAGAGTCAATGTCGTGAAAATTACTTGTACCCTCCAAGGTGCAATGCAATTTTCCAGTGATGAGTAATTTGTCATTTGAAAATGTTATTCAATGCAACACAATCACAGCAAAACACGACATTTGATTAAATTGAGGGACATTGGACTAATGATGTTGCAAAATGTCTAGAACACCACAACTGGATGGCTAAAAGGCCAGTCACACTACTCTTTTCGTTTCACTGGCATACACATGCAAATGCAGGAGGCAGAAAGTGCAAGCTTGTGCAAATTTTGTTGACCCCAAAATCCCCATTTTTACCCTGCAAACTTTTATAATGTTTTTTTGTGTAGTGTGATTGTGGTTCAAAGGTCCAGAAAAACTTATGGTGACATTCTTCATTCACCACTTAGGGGTAGATAATGATGATAATAATAATAATAATAACATTTTGACAGTGTTTGGATGTATTTTTAAATAATGTAGGCTATGTGTTTTTTGTACCATCAAAATGATTTTGAAACCGCATTTTAAGGCAAATAAATAAACAAACAAGTAAAACTTAAAAGAAAGTTTTAAGCACTTCTTCCTATCCAATTGCATCATATTAGGACTGATTCTGGTTTTTACTAAACACTGTAATTGTTACAAATTTCTTCCATCGCTTCTGTGCAAAGGCAACATCGCAGTCTCCATACACCTTACACAAACCCTGGATGTTTAGTTTGTATGAGGTTTCACCTTCTCCACTTCAACCTTTTCTAATTTGAATTTAATTAATTTTGAGGGGAGCTAGATGGAAAGAACTGTTAGTAATTCTGAGACGTGTGCGTTTTTATTTGTCTGCTTTTCAGGAATAGTGAGGGGCTCTGCCACAGTGCCAAGAGTCAGGAAGAATGCTAATAATTCTGAAAGGCTTCTACAGTTGGCCGACAGTAGCCATGGCAATGGCTTCTGTACAATAGAGGCCTTTTAAAGAGGCCAGTGAGGAGGGGCGCGTTCTCATCCAAGGTGATATTGCGACTGGGCATTTTCCACTCTCCCATAAGCTGTTTGTTATAGGATCAGCAGCCACCCATAGTGATCTGCACTATTCTGAGGTTAAAGTCTCTCTTTCAATAGTGTTTTAATAAAGTTCAAGCTATGAACCTGCTCTCTTTACAAAAAAGAAGCTTTAACTGCTTAGATTCATGTTGACTCTATGGCCAAACTGTGTAGATACCTATACGTGCTTGTTGAGTATCAAGCAGTTGATTATCCATAACCACTTCAACTCTTCTGGGAAAGGTTTGTTTTCTTCTTAAGAATAAGTACATCCCATATTGCATCATTGTAACAGCACCTCTGAGAGTTACATACACGTATGAATGAATAACAGCTTTCATTTCTGCACCATGCGGCCGATTTGGCTGTCACATCACACAAAGGCCATGGCAAGTACTAGGAGAAAGAAATATGTGTAGTCGAAACACATTTCTTCTCTGCTCTGCTCCTCCAGGCCTTGTGAGTTTGATTATTATCTACTTTCATTAAGTTGTGTTTTTGGAAAGAACAATGTGCCCTCTTGTAATAATAATAATAATAATAATAACTTTATTTTGTATAGCACTTTTAAAAGTCAATTCTCAGAGCGCTCACATAAGCAAAATTAAGATAGATAAAATTGGCATGATAAACACAATACAGAAAGTATTACAAACAATTTTACAAACCTAAAAACAATTTAAAAAGTATCCAAGACATATAGTAAACCCATACAATACATCACATTTCTAATTTCGCAAGGCAGAGAATTCCATAACTTTGGGGCAACTGAAGAGAATGCCCTATCACCCATTGTTTTTAGGTGCGTTACCGGAACAACTGAAAGACCAGCGTCGGCCGAGCGAAGATTACGTGTTGGAATGTAGGGTATTAAAAGCTCAGAAAGATATTGAGGAGCAAGTCCATTTAATGCCTTGTAGGTCAACATAAGAATCTTAAAATCAACACGAAATTTGACAGGTGGCCAATGTAAGGTCTCTAAAATAGGTTCCTTTTCAGGAACTCGAGCTGCGTCAAGCGCTTTGGGAAACGTCCCTGTATGAGGTCGGCTCTGAATATCGTGTGCAATCTGTCCAACAGAAGGGCGTGACGTCACGAGCGGGGTGACGTAGCGACCGTGCAGCTGGCTTCAGCGTCGCGTCTGTCAGCAAGCGCTCTGTGTGTGCATGTCAAAAGTCTGTCCCGTTGGTCCTATTTATTGTTGTCTGCCCCTTAGCCATTAAAAGATCGCTAAAACAGCTCAATATGCAAAAAGTAAAAGCAAAGACCAAACATATTAAGGGCGATTCCAAGCCACATTATAGATTGTGTGTTCCTCCCTGCCCTCGCTACATTACGAGTGGGGATACACACAGTTTGTGCGTGGCTTGCCTGGGATCGAAGCATGCTGAGTCGGCTCTCGTGGGGGCCGACAACCCGCATTGTGAACGATTGCCAATGCGGACGCTTCGATCCCGGAGGGCTCTCTTCGAGGAGGGAGCCTTCACCAGCATTCCCCGCGGTGCTAGCCCCGCTTCTGCTGAGGCAGAACGGCTGCTGCACTTGTGGGGTTCACAGGTGGATCTGTCAGAGGGAATGGAGACGGGCCAGTCCTTATCTCCTTCCTCATCTGCCAGATCCGGCGCCCAAACCCTGGGTTCGGAAGCACGCTCGTTGGTTTCTTCCCCCCATGGTGAGGGATCAACTCTTCACCTCTCTTCCTCCGAGGAGGTCGATGTGGAGAGGGTTGCTGGGGATTCGCCACCACTGTCGCCCCAGTATGAGGAGCTTTTGGAGGTGGTTACACGTGCAGTAGATAAATTAAAAAGCGAATGGCCTGCTGAAAAACATTCTGAGCCGCAGAGAAGCAAACTAGATGAACGCTTTCTGTGGCCGAGGCAACCACCTCCACGTCGGAGCCTACCTTATTTTCCCGATCTCCACAATGAGATATCGAGATCGTGGAATCACCCATATTCGACCCGCCTCTTTGGCCCTGATTCACTATATTATGGCAACATGATGGGGCTGGGAGAACGGGGTTATAGAGCGATGCCACGGGTTGAACAGACGCTCGCGGGATATCTGTCACCCGGATCGGCATCGTCTCTAAAGGCTCCGACATTGCCCACCAAGCCTCTTAGAGTTACATCATCGCTGGTGGGCAAAGGTTATGTGGCAGCAGGTCAGGCTGGGGCTTGCCTTCATACTATGGCAGTCCTTCAAGCTTATCAAGCTGACCTGCTGGGAGATATCGATGAGGGAGAGGGGATTAAGTCTGAAGATGTCAAAGAACTTAGAAAGACCGCTAATCTCTCCCTCCGCGCCACTAAAGAGACCGCTCGCGCAATTGGGCGGTCTATGGCAGCCTTAGTGGCCGCGGAGAGGCATTTGTGGCTGACCCTGTCAGAGATAAAAGAACGAGACAGGGTCTGCCTCCTGGACGCCCCGCTTCAGCCTTCTGGCCTGTTTGGCAACACAGTCAATACTGTCGTGGACAGGTTCCAGGAGGCACAGGTAAACAGGCGGCGGCGTTCCAGAATTTCCTCCCTCGTCGCTCTCGTGGTGCATCTGGGCGGGAGATGACCACGCCACATACCGGCTCCTCATACCGGGAAGCGCAGAGACAGAGTGTCGCCGCTCGTGCTCCCCCACGACGGGACCTTCCAGTCGGGGGCTTCCAGGGCTAAGCCCGATTTAAGATCTGTTATCGAAGCCCGGAAGTCCTCGACGCAAAGATCCTGACGCCAGGATCCAGAGGGTAGCTCCTACTGGGGTAGAGCGCGGTCCACCTCATTATACGGTGCCCGCCTCACCTCAGAGCCCTCAGGAGGTCGGTCTGCCAACACTGCCAGAGTTTCAGGGCGCAGCGGCCTCCAGCGAGCGCTGCTCCCAGTTATTTCCGCCCGCGAGCGTAGCGGAGCTGGGATGCTCGCCGCCCCTTCGGGGGCCTCTTATACCAGAGGTCAGTCTCGAGAGACTGATTCCCTTAGTAGATTATTTAGCAGCGTGGAAACTACTGCCAAATGTATCTCATTGGGTCCTGCGTACAATAGGAAAAGGCTACTGCATTCAGTTCGGTTATCCACCACCGAAGTTCAACGGGGTTACACCGACAGTGGTCGGCCCCCGGCAGGCTCTGGTTATGGAACAAGAAGTGAATACCCTATTAAGGAAGTAGGCCATCGAGGTGGTCCCTCCTCTAGACAGGGAATCCGGGTTTTACAGCCGGTATTTCATAGTTCCAAAAAAGGATGGGGGGTTGCGTCTGATCTTAGACTTACGTCACCTGAACCGCTCAGTTATGCCACTGAAGTTCAAAATGCTCACTGTCAAGCAGGTTGTAGCTCAAATCAGATCCGAGGACTGGTTTGTCACAATAGATCTCAAAGACGCATACTTCCACATATCCATCCTTCCACAACACAGGAAGTTTCTGAGGTTCGCTTTCGGGTGCAAAGCTTATCAATATCGAGTACTTCCCTTTGGCCTCGCACTCTCACCTCGCACGTTCACGAAATGTGTAGATGCGGCTCTGGTATCCCTCCGTATGCAGGGCATCCGCATTCTAAATTATATCGACGATTGGTTGATTCTAGCTCAATCAGAGCAGATGGCGGTTCGACATCGAGATGTCGTTCTCGCACATATGGGGGAGCTGGGTTTGAGACTAAACGCCAAGAAGAGTGTACTTTCTCCAGTTCAGAGAACCACCTATCTAGGCGTAGTGTGGAATTCGACCACGATGCAGGCACGTCTGTCTCCTGCTCGGATCGAGTCGATCCTCACATCAGTCGAGAGAGTCAAAGAATTGAATTGGGATTGAATGTGGGAGCAGACATACTGTCGAGGCAGGGGCCGAGGCCCGGGGAATGGAAACTTCACCCCGAGGTGGTGAAACAGATATGGAGAGTGTTTGGCACAGCCCAGGTTGACCTCTTTGCAACTCAGGAGACATCGCAATGTCCCCTCTGGTTCTCTCTAATTCATCCAGCTCCTCTGGGACTGGACGCTTTGGTACAGACCTGGCCGAGGCTTCGTCTGTACGCATTTCCCCCTATCGCTCTGCTCCCGAGAGTTCTGGCGAGAGTATGCCGGGACGGGGTCCTTCTGTTATTAGTAGCCCCATTCTGGCCGGGCCGAGTATGGTTCGCAGATCTAGTCTCGCTCCTCGACGGCTCTCCATGGGAGATACCGATCAGGACAGACCTACTCTCACAGGCACAGGGCACGATAATTCACCCCCGCCCGGAGCTGTGGAAACTGTGGGTGTGGCCCCTGAGGGGGCACAGCTCATAGAATCCGGTCTCTCAACTGAGGTTGTTGAGACCCTCCTCCAATCCAGAGCTCCCTCTACGAGGAAACTGTACGCCCTGAAGTGGAAACTCTTCACTTCATGGTGCAGAGACCGCCAGCTTGACCCTGTTAACTGCCCAGTTGGTACAGTTCTGGAGTTTCTACAAGCTAGGCGCTCTGCGGGGTTAACACACTCCACCTTAAAGGTGTACGTGGCGGCCATAGCTGCTTACCATGTCCCTTTCAATGATCAGTCAGTGGGTAGACACCCCTCTAGTTACACGTTTCCTCCGCGGTGCGCTGAGGCTGAGACCTCCAGTGCGATCCCGTGTTCCCCCCTGGGATTTGGTTGTGGTTTTAGAGGCTCTTTGTAAAGCTCCATTCGAGCAAATACAAGATATCAGATAGACATCTGACACTTAAAACTGCCCTGTTACTGGCAATCAGCTCACTAAAGAGAGTTGGAGATCTTCAGGCCCTTTCGGTGGCCCCTACTTATCTAGACTTTGCCCCTAGTTTGGCCAAAGCATTCTTATACCCTCGAGCGGGTTATGTTCCGAAGGTTCCCTCTGTTACACCACAACCTATCGTACTGCAGGCCTTTTGTCCTCCTCCCTTTCGGGAGCCAGACCAGGAAAAGCTAAATTGTATGTGTCCAGTGCGAGCACTGGACGCAAACGTCCACAGAGCTGCCCTGTGGAGAAAATCTGACCAATTGCTTGTTTGCCACGGTCCTGCTAAAAAGGGTTCTCCTGCCTCCAAGCAGACCCTAAGTCGTTGGATAGTCGAGGCTATCAACGTCTCCTATGAGTCCTCTGGTCTTCCCCTTCCTTTGGGAGCCAAGGCTCACTCTACTCGGGGAATGGCGGCCTCTAAGGCCTTCTCAGCAGGTGTGTCCCTCTTGGACATCTGCAACGCTGCGGGGTGGTCCACGCCCTCTACATTTGTCAGATTTTACGACCTTGACATGCGAGCCACTCTGGGCTCTTCTGTTCTCTCGCCTTAGTTGTGCTCTTCAGATACACATTAGGCAGGGATTTGGAAGTCTGGCAGCGTGGGCACATCGTTCCCCAAAGTGCTTGACGCAGCTCGAGTTCCTGAACATGTGTAACCCTGGTTCCTTGAAGGAACGAGACGCTGCGTCGCAGAGCCATACTCCCGGGACCCCTGGCGGCGCTTGCTTCCCTACTCGAAGCTGATGCAAGCTGCACGGCACGTGCTTTTATAGCTTCCTGGTCGCTACGTCACCCCGCCCGTGACGTCACAGCCTTCCGTTGGACAGATTGCACACGATATTCAGAGTCAGTCTCGTCAGGGACGTTCCCCAAAGCGCTTGACGCAGCGTCTCGTTCCTTCAAGGAACCAGGGTTACACACGTAACCTTGAGATGTTTTATATGATCTCTATGTCTTGTCATAGTCATAATACGTGCAGCAGAGTTTTGTACCCACTGAAGTTTGTTCAAAATAAATTTTGATGCTCCTGCTAACAAGGCATTGCAATAATCAATTCTAGAGAAACCCAGAGTATTGATTAATTTTTCAGCTACAGAAAAAGGCAGCATGGACTGTAATCTGGATATATTTCTGAGATGAAAAAAATAAACTTTAACAGTATTACGTACATGAAGATCAAATGTTAAATTAGAATCGAAAGTTACACCCAGGTTTTTTTAATTTTGATTGGAACTGTATAACAGAGCCATCCACATGCAAGGCTACGGATTTCACTCTGTGTAACTGGGGAGGCGAACCGATAAGCAACACTTCTGTCTTTTCACTATTTAGACATAGAAAATTAACAGACATCTAATTTATGATAACTGTGATACAGTTAGAAAGATGTGAAGCAGCTGCATTTACATCAGATTTTGAGTGAATATATATCTGGGTGTCATCAGCATAAAATTGAAAATCAAGACTAAGAGACCTCAAAAGTTGGCCAAGAGGATAAATATAAAGACTAAAAAGTAAAAGACCTAAAATTGAACCCTGAGGTACACCATATTTTACCACGCCAACCTCAGATCTGCAGCCACCCAGCACAACGAATTGTTTGCGATCTGAGAGATAAGACTTAAACCAACTCAGAGCAGAGTCCGATACACCAAAGACAGACTTTAGGCGAGAAAGTAAGGTACAATGATCAATAGTGTAAAAAGCGGCACTGAGATCAAGCAAAATCAGTATTGATAAGCATCCAGAATCGGAAGCCATCAATAAGTCATTTGTGACTTTAACTAATGCTATCTCAGTGCTATGCATTTTACGGAAGCCAGATTGAAGAGGTTCATAGAGGTTATTTACGGAAAGATGAGAGAGCAATTGTGATATAAAAATATGTTCTAAGATTTTAGCCATAAAAGGGAGATTAGAGATGGGACGAAAATCTGTTAGATTCTCAAAGTCACAGCTATTTGTTTTTGGAACAGGGGTTACAGCGGCAATTTTAAGTGCTGATGGCACAACACCAGAAGACAGAGAGTCATTTATAATACTCAAAACAGCCGGACACAATGAAGAAAAGCATGACTGAAACAACCTAGATGGTATGGGATCAACATTTGAGGTGGTAGCTTTTATTTTTAAAACCGCATTACACAGGGATTGAGCATCTAACATGGAGAATTCTGAAAGATAAACATCAGAGAATTCTATATTATTTAATTTTGGGGTAACACATTTGTAGTATTTGTGGTAGTAATCTGATCTGATCTCTAGGAAGCAGAGCTTGCAGTATGTGTCTCAGAAACATAATTCCAAAAAAAATGCCATGTCGAGTTTCTTCTTAAGATGTCATGTCCAGGACAAGAACAGAATGTCTAATTAAAACTCATTATCTCACTTACCCATCATATTCAATTACATCACCAAAATACACCCTACCATCATGCTGGTATATACTGTAACTGTACATATGAAGGTATGAGTAATTTTATATCATGCCAACAGTACATAAAGCTGGATGTTCCTATATGCTGTACTATATATACTGTATATAGTATATACTATATACTTACTGTATATACTATATTTTATTGTATTTTGCTGCAGTCTTGATCAGAAGAGATTATTCCAAAAAAAAAAAAGAAATGTATGTATGAATTATTTCTGAAGGATCATGTGACACTGAAGACTGGAGTAATAATGCTGAAAATTCAGCTTTACATCACGGTTTTAAATTACATGTTAAAATATATTTAAATGGAAAACAGTTATTTAAAGATTTCACAATATAACCATTTTTATACTGTATTTTTGATCAAATAAATGCATCCTTGGTTGAGCATAAAAACATTAAGAAATCTTAATGTTTCCAAACTGTTGACCCATTTTATTAAAAAAAAAGAAATTCTGTTTTTCTTTCTCCTTTTTGAGATATCGTAGCTTGCTTAATGTCACTTATGACAAGTTTGGATTTCTTCAAAT
This sequence comes from Carassius carassius, assembly GCF_963082965.1. Lineage (NCBI taxonomy): Eukaryota > Metazoa > Chordata > Actinopteri > Cypriniformes > Cyprinidae > Carassius > Carassius carassius. The sequence continues at coordinate 42,700,494 of NC_081755.1, read as the reverse complement.
ATATGATTTGAAAAAAAAAATCAGTTTCATTTGTGAAATACAGTCATGTTGACTTCACTGACTCGCTGATGTGTAGAGATATTTTTAATGCTGGATTAAATATTCTTTTTCCTTGTGCTTGGTGGATAATCAATCTAATTAATGGTTTGTGTCTCCAGGATAAATCAAGACAAACTGAAAAAAAAAAGTACAAGAACAAGAAAAAAAAAAAAAAAAAAAGGATTCACAATATTGTTTTATGAGGCATGAGCAGATGTTCCACTTTTGTGGTGTACCCTGTGTGTAATGATATTCTTCCACATACCCAAATGATGCTTTCCACATGGGACATTAATTTTTAATTTGCTATGTTTATTTCAGCAGTTTCCAATAGGAACCATCTCTTCTGTATCTCATTAAATAGAAGGGTTGGACAGTGAGTCATAAATCCAGCCCTGTTGGACACAGCCCTAGGTAACTGCATATGTGGGGCCCTTTATAAAATAGTAATAAATATGTGGGACGTTTAATTATGCCCAGGTGGAACTACAGCACACAAGTCCCGGAGCTCCTTACACCCGGTGAGAGAGAAATGACACCCTGTGCTCATTAACGTCTCCAGGCCACAGACCGGCTGGCAAGTCCTTCATGATAATGACCAGGATTTTATGGAGAGAAGCTGTGGAGGGTCTGCAGTTAACAGACCTCGACTCTCGTTAAGGTAGCTGTCTTTTTGAGATAAAACTGAGAGGAGTAAATCACATCCAAAATATGTGGGCATTTTAGAAATATGTTTACAGAAAATATGTGGGCATTTTAGAAATATGTTTACAGAATGAGTTTTGTCTGAGCTCATTGTTTTAATAAAACATTGCAGTTGTCTGCGTTAATAAAATTCAAAGGCCAGTAAAAGAGGAAAATAACATTTTATCTCGCTCAGAGTTAAGAAACCACTTTATTAAAGAGATAATTTTCCAAAGACATGAAAAACTAGCTGAGCGAACTGTGAGAGAATCGTGATTTCATAATAGCACTTTTATAATACCAACGAGTCATTGTTTGTTTTCAGATATGAATTTCTGTTTCTACAAGATCACGTTTTCAGATCTCATGCCCCGTGTGTGATGCAATAGGAGTCTACAGGAAACGTTTTTAAGAAAATAGATATGAAAGTCTTGCCCGTTCATCATCATCTTACCATCTATCATAGCTAGCAGACTCAAACAAGAAGAGGACCCAGTGCCAAACACGTGGCTCGCTTCTAGATAAATATCTGTGGACATCCGAAAATATTTCATTTTCGAAAATACAGAGGCCCCAGAAAAGGTATCTTTCTGTGAGGATGGCCAAATAATGTAATTATATGATTGAAATGATATGTAGTAATTATATGATTACAGTAGAAATAGCAGAGATGCTATAATTATGATTATGACAGCTGATGCGGTCATTCTCCTGAAAACCAGTCCTTATATCTTTCCAAAAGCCTTAATGAACAGTTTGAGAGGCATGCGCTCCCTGCCTTATAAATTGCCACGCTGTTGTTAGGAATTATAGTCATTTGGAGATGGAGGTTGCTGGATCACATCTGGAATATGGGCTAGTTGCTAAGTTGTGTGCTTTTATAGACCACAGGTAAATGGGTAGGCCGTTTTTATATAGCATGTGAGAAGGGACGCCTATAGATCATCCTGCTAATTGACTTGAGAGGTCAGAAACGGTTGCTGACATGCGGTTGATGTCGAATCTAGACTAGCTAATGAGGCCATACATTAGTATAATTGACATGTTTTAGCTGTATTGTGTTTCTTTTTCTTCTTTTTTTTCAGGTTAGCAATGTGTTATTCTCACACCTTTTTGTACTTCTGTCTACACACATCTGAACTGAAATACAAACAGACAACATCAGTCTACATCAAGCTTTAAAATTGCATAAGCATCATAAAAGTAAAAGTAGTCCAGTAGTCTAATTGCATAAGAAAGAGCGCAATTTGCTAATACTTTACAATAAGGTTCCATTTGTAATCATTAGTTAACCTGAACTATAAAACATTGATAAATACTTTATTAAAACTAAAAGTTGTACGCTATTTATTTATTTATTTTTGATAGATCTGATCTAACATGAACTAATGAAGAACAGCTTTAAGTAGCATTAAAAAAAAAAATACCGTAACAAATGTTTTGCTCGTTGTTAATGTTAGTGAATGCATTAGCTCACATTAACAAATTTGACCTTATTGTAAAGTGTTTCCAGCAATTCCTTTTCTTGTCGGTCATACAGGTTTGACTTAATGACATTTACTCAAGGACATGAATGACAGAACTTTTATTTTTGAGTGAACTGTCCCTTTTAAATCAGTGTCATTATGCCTGGTGTCATATCACCCAGGCCATGCTCTTGGTGTTTGATTGAGCAGGGATGTTTTTGTTTGCATTATTCCACAAGTTATTTCTTATCATGTTAAAATAGAACTGAATCCTGTGCTGGTAAATGAATACTGTGGCTTCCTGTGTCTTTGTCCTCTTTGAATCAGTGGTCTAGCCTTCTGATAAAGTAGACTGCCCCCAATTAGCCTCTCATTTCCTTGTCACTCTGTCTGAAGTTACCAGAATCCTTTAAGAAGACAGTGTGTGTGTGTGTGTGTGTGTGTGTGTGTGTGTGCACAATAAATGCTGATGACATCGCATTGCAGTGAATCCCATGAATTCCCATATTTAGTTGCACTCAATTTTCACGTTACTGCACTATTGTTAATTGTAAGTTAATACTGTACATTCGCATATATAGATATCATATACATATCTATATATATATACAAAGTAAGAATTTCATTGCTCAGGGAAACTTGTTTCCTCAATAGGTATATGACAAGAAACGCTTTGAATCCTTGAAAGTTGGTGTTCCCGGGGAATTGAACCCCCAACTTTGCGCTTGATAGCGCAATGCTCTACCAATTGAGCTACAGGAACACAGAACAAGAACAACTGCAAGAATTCTCTGTGTACAATAGTCTCAGAGTTAACGGGTCCTGACACCAATATTTCAACAATTCAGAAAAGATTAATTACTGTATATGGCCAAGAGAGTTTTCGGTATGGAGATGAAGCTTAGGATCATGATTTTTTGTCAGACAGGAATAGTTCACCCTAAAAATGAAAATTCTGTTATTAATTACCCTCAAGTTGTTCCAAACCCATCAGACTACATTCATCTTCGGAACACAAATTAAACATATTTTTGATGAAATCCTAGAGCTTTCTGACCCTGCACAGACAGCAACGGAACTACCATGTTCAAGACCAAGAAAGGTAGCAAGGACATTGTTAAAACAGTCCATGTGACATCAACCGACATTTTATGAAAAATTGACTACAAGAATACTTTTTGTGCGCAAAGGTAACAAAGATTATGATTATATTCAAAAATGTTTTCTCTTCTGTCAGTCTTCGATACACATTCACAAAAATACCTCAACGCATGCGTGTGCATTCCTCTGCTTGAAAACAAGCCACAGCGCATCCGGGTTCTACGTCAAAAGCAGCACCACACACATGCGTCAGAAAGCTCTTGGATTTCATCAAAAATATATATTTTGAAGTTACACATAAAGCAGGGACAATTTTAAATAAGAAAATACAAAAAGATAAATACAATAACATGTTTTGTAATAAACAAAATGTATTTCTGATTTTTTTTTTTTATGTTGAAATCTGAAATCATCTCATCATTTAGACTTCTGGAGATTTTTTTTTTCCCGATACATTTTTAAGTAATAGCCAAATTGTTAATGGCAATGTTAAGGATCCCCAGTTTTGAATTGCAGTCTGAGACATTTTGGGAAACACAATGGAATGTGAAATCAAGCTTGAATTAGCTAAGAAGCTTCTGCAAAATATGCTTTGGCCATACTGCTCTTTCACCACATCCCAAAGATGCCCGGCTGGATTTAGTTCCAGTGAATGTAGAGGCCACTGGGTACACTGAACTGAACTCATTGTCATGTTCTAATGATTTCTGTCAACAAAAGCTGAACCTCTTGACCTTCTTGGGTTTGTTCATTAAGTTGCTTTTGAGAACTGAGTTGCTGATGATTGGCTAGTTGCGTATTTGCAACTGAACAGATATGCCTACTAAATTGCCCACTGAGTCTATTCTAATTCAGTTCTATATTATCTTTAAAATCAAAACGGCCAGACCGCATAATCTGGCTCTAGAACATGCATGCAACATGAAAATAGCAACCCTCTCTTGGCATTTCCTTGAATCCTTTGGCAGAAGCCTACGGAACCAAAAATGCTCAGGCTGACCTCCCTCATCCCGCTCCAACCTGCCATGACCTCACCCTGTGACTGACATTGAGAATGTTTTTTTGTATCTTCTCAGGACCTTTTCTTCCAGTGCTGTTTGTTCTGTGCCTAAGTGAACTTTCATCATTGGTGTAAAATGACTGGATCTTCTGTCAACGTTCGACCTTTTTTGTGACTGTGTTTGGCTCATGAGGTTTTCTGTGTGTTTTAGCAGTGACCTCATAAGGATGGCTCAGGCTTCAGGGCCTGTCTGGCTCTTGTCCAGAATGAGCTCATCACCAAAACAACAGCCAGCTGGTGTTGAGGCCATTGCTCCCCTGACCCTTGTCTGCTCTTTGCGTCCTCTAGTGTGTTTTGAGCCTTATTGGGAGCGTGGTGTCAGCATTTGCGCCCCCCACCTAATTCTAAGAGTATGTTTCTCACTGAGCCAATGGCTGCTGGACTGTCCTGCGGCGCCTGGCTGAGCAGCGGTAGAGCCAGTGCTCTGCAAAAAGTCCCATAGAGGGAGGACAAATAGTTTGGTCTGGCCTAACTCCAGCACTGAGCAGCCAGAGACGCAGGGGTCAATTCGTCTTTTTGGGGTGGTCCGCTGAAAGTGTGTTGTCCTCAGATGCAGATAATGAAGGATGTTGTACTTTACTCATGTGGTGTTTTTTTTTTTTTAATTGCAGTGAAGCGCCTTTCATGGTAAGTCAACTCTATCTGTCTAGACTTTCCTTGTGTCTTGGGAGTAGGAACACAGATGGAATGCCATGCATCATAATCGTGATTCCCTGTCACATCCAATGAAGACGAATGAGGCTGGTCTGGTATCATGTTGTATACGGATTTGACAGTGTGCTATGGTATGTCTGCTGTGGAGCGCTATTGAATTACTACTATTACATCTCAACCGGCAACAGTCACCTAAGGTCGGACTTTTGGCTTAGTACAAGGCTGTTTTTGCTTGAAGCCAATCAGTGTGAGTTCAATGGTTGCTGCACTCCAGAACTTTGCACTGCATCAATAAGGAATGGTCTCTAGTGGTGTCGGTGCATAACGTCGTTTGGACCAGTGTGATCCCATTAGTCAGATTGTTATTCAGAATTTCTGTCCCAGCTCAGAGTAACCAACTCAACCTGGAGCCAATCTTCTGGAGGCATACACGTGTGGGGCCAGCCAGGGGTCAACACTAGCCACAGGGTCGTATCTCTTTTCTCCCTTGTACCCTCTCCTGCCCGCACCCTGCATTTGGTTCTCATTATTCAATTCCTTCAGAATTCTCCGATAATTAAAAAGACCTTCTTCTGTAGATTAACGGCTATTCCCTGGGATCTCTTTGAGCCAATCCAAACACGTACAGGGAGGCCGGGAGGGGTCAGTGGAAGGGCTCCTCACTCTCTGAGCCTGTTGACCAGCCCTGGACACCTCTGGATCTTAGGCACACCTGGATCCAGGGACTTGGTTACTCTAGGGTCAAGCACAAACCCTGATTGAATGTCGAATACAAGTCACTGACTCTTACACCACTTGTCTGATTCATTTAGCAGCACTCCATAAAATCTCCTTAGACATGGCTTATTTTTTACTATACTTTTTATGGCTAGGGTCTTTGTTTACATACCTTTCTGTTTCATTTATTTAGAATCGCTTTAGTAGACTTCCATTGGAAAGAGCGAAATTATGTATGAAAATTAAGGACAACACACTGTTCAGATGTCATTAGTTTAATAGTTTCACCCATAAATCTCTGAATGAAAGCTCCAGGTGGTAAATAATTTGCTTCAAGGAAAAGGAATTAAGGAAAGGTTTTCCTGCCCATAAACCCCATTAAATTTACAGAGTGTAGTTACCATTGTTTTGTTAATGATATAAAATTTTGCCTGCTGTTTTTCTTTTTTTCACTTTATATTAGGTGTCCTTTACTACTATGTACTAACATTTAAATTAAAAAAAAAAATATGATGCATTTATTGAGTACATACATGTTTTAACATTAACATTAACATATAACATAAATATATATATATTAAATATCTGCCTGTAATTACACCTGTGATTAATTTATAATTACACTGTTGACCCATCCCTTACACCTTAACCCGCCCTTAAACCTACCTATATCCCCCATAACCTACCACCCTAAGTTTACCTGGATCCCAACTCGATAGCAGCAAAAATGTTTTGCGATACAATATGAACACAATAAGTACATTTTACTTATCTATTTATTTTTTATGTAAGCACACAGTAGTTTATGCCACTTAATATAAAGTGGGATCAAAACTCTTCATAGGTGCTCCAGCTTTCTCCAAGATTTCAGTGCATTGTCTGTTATGTTGGTATGAGTTTTCCACTTGATTTTGTAATTCGATTAGATTATTAGTTCCATAAAGAGCCTTTTACATCTGAAGATCCTTTCTGTTTCACGAAAGGTTCTTTTTGGTGGAAGAAGGTTATTCGGATTATAAAATGGTAAGAAAAACTGATTCTTTAAAGAATATAAAGTAAGGTCCGGCTGAGTCTTAGGCCTTAAAACTTGTGATCCAAAACAAATGGAAAGGCGCACCCTTGAGGGCCCCAGGATTGAGAGAGAGATTGAAAAACATGTCACAGGATACCCAAATTAGATTATCTCCCTTGTGTTCCACCCTTTGTCTGTGAGTTTATGCTTTACAATGTTTGGTTATAATTTTCTGTCATATGATGCAGGAGGAGGGTTATTTAATTCAATGCCTCTGCATTGCCTTCTCACGTGGGCGCTTGTGATGTGCTTGCAAGGGCTTAAATAATACAAACAATGATGCTGTGACTTTGTGTCACAATGTTTTTGACATACACCTGATTATTATTGTTGATAGCAGGGGACTATGTCTGTTTATCAATGGAACCACACAGATTAGGCCTTCTTTGTAAGGTATAAGCCAATTTTGTTTAAACCTCTTAACCTACGTTTACTTCAATATATTACAATTAAATCTTAATCTAATCATGACAAACTATATATTGTTGGAAAGGTCTAAGACTCCTAAATAGATATTTGACCACTTTTTGTTGTTAAAAATTATGTAGGAACAGTAAATTTTAACTTCTATAATTTTTTATGCTTTCATTTTTTTAAATGATTTTAATTCTGCAATAATTTGCAGATTGTCTTCTTTAAAAAGAGACCAACCTTTGGTCTGTATTCAAAGGCGTTTATGAATTATAACAATTTAAGTTTGAATTGTGTACTTTTTACGTCTATGTTCAAAAAGTGGGGGTGACAGTTGAGAGGTTCAGGAGAAATGCACCCACACTGAACTTAATCGAAAGCTGAGAATCTATTTTTATCCTTACCTTAATATTTAAAAATAGGGATTGATTTGAGCTCCCTGCTGAATCGTTTTGATCGTCTGTGTTCCTGGTAGGTATTTAGTCTTGCCTGGTTAACCTCATGCATATGGCTGGATGTGTGTCAAGGACACTGATTATTACCTGACCCGACTCTGGTTTGAGTTGGCTGCCTGTGCTACTGCTCTTTTTAAAACGTTTCTTGTGTTTTTTAACAGGACCCCAAATTGCAGACTGCGTACATTTATTTTCAGGTAGTGGAACAAGGCACAATGGTCCCAATCTATCATTCTGTAGAGACTACTGCTGCTAGTCTCAGTTTCAGATGACAAGGTGGTTACCATGAAGGCTTTTACTGTTTTGCTAAAGTTTGCAAGGTTTGCAATGAAATGATTGCCTCTTGGTTTCACAGACAAGACTTAGTCCCAGACTAAAATTTATGACCGAGCTGTTTAAACTGAAAGAAACGTACTGAAATCTCAAAATATGTCAGTGCGATTGTTTTGTCTCCAGATGCACACCAGTAGTGATTTATTTTCTAAGACTCATTAACATAAGACAAACTAAAATATTTTGTGAATTAAATAAAATTATTAACCTCTTCAAATAATATTGTTATTTTATTTTATTTTTTAATAAAAATAATCTAATTTTGGAGTTCGACAATGAACACATTGTCACCATGCTTTGGACCCCGATCACAACACACAGCTATACAGTATAGTTTAGTACAAAATACTGTGAGCAAATAGATGAAGAAAAACACAGACATACACTCCCCTCCCTCCACACACTCTCGTAGAAATCGAGACATTTCTTGAAATAATAATATCTGAACCTTAAGCATCGATTGTCTGTCTTTATTTACCTGTTTCTTGTGTTCTTATTTTTATATTAAAATTCATAGAAGTAAATAGTGTAAATTATATCACTCATGTCATATAATAGCATCATTTAATTATAGCGGGGCTCATTGTATCTCAGTATTACAACGTTCCCCATCTGAGAAACAGAGATTTGAATCTGGTTGATGTCTAATTGGAAAATAAAATAATACACGTGTTACAACTAACCCCTCGTTGTTCCCAGGGCTCCCCTGCCCCTGTTGATGCACTCATTACAAATTCAAAAACTGCCGCTTCAAGAATTTTATGACAGGCTTTAGAGCAGAAATTCGAACACTCATTGGCTCTCGCCCGCTTCATCACAGATTCTGTTTCTGGTGAGGTGTGTTTGAATGAGAAATTGCGCACCTTCATGGTGTGCCTCAGGATAATAATCTGGATAATATTTTCAGTGATTAACAACTTAAATTCTGCTCTGCACCACTCAAAACAATCGTATTCCACCAGAGCAGACTGCCACTGCGACTGCAACGCATCGTCATTTGGACTACTTTTGGTTTTTAATATTTTTTCAATAAACAAATGATTGTGACTGCACTTTTCTGCATGTTTTTCTTTACACTGTACATATTTTTAAGAAATAATTATGGTTAGAGTGGGATTAGCGATTATGACATTTTTTTTATGCTACATTGTTACAAAAATGCTCATTTCCCTGCATATTTCGGTCTGTTATATTTTATATCTTTTTATATTTGCTATAAAATGGGTAGGTTATATTTTGGGGGTAGGTAAAGGACTAAAATCTAAATTGCTTCTCGATAAAATTATAAAAACGCATTAATACAAATATTTCGAATTATAAAAGATTTGTAAATATTTTTAGCTAAAAATGTTGTACATTTTTCATTTTAAACATTGTAATATGTCCAAATTGTACGTTTCAGAATCTATAAAAAAGTACACAAATATAAGTTTTGTGTTTTTAAACATTACATAATAATACCTGTATAAAAAAAGAGGCCGATTTATATAGAAACAAAAGTATGCCCACCCCTAAACTTAAAGGAAAACGCCACCGTTTTTCCATATTTCACTATGTTCTTCCCATAACATAGTGGCGAGCTGATACACACATCTCCCAGCTCAGTGCGTGCACTTAATCGCTGCAGCATGCAGTGCCACTAAGGGCTAGGGGGAGTTTTGAGGAGTGATGATATTACAGTGCCAAGGTCAAAGTGCTGCGAAGTGAGTGTGTTTTATACAATCATTTTCAATCATTCTCAAAGAGGGGTCATGAACTGCCTAATCAACTGAACAGTTTTTTTTAAATATATTTTTACTGTTCTCTGAGGTCCACGTAGAATGTTGTCAAGATTTCAATGTTTAAAAAACATGATAATTTAAAACTTATAAAATATTTTCTGTCCTGTTTTTAACCCCCCTCATCTCTTCGTTTGAATAGGCGTGTTATATTGTAGACTCGGAAGTATCCGCCCACTGCTATGATTGGCTAATAGTTGTGTGCGTTTGACAGTGTACATTCCTTATAGTGATTTAGGCAAAAATGCAATTAACTCAATACATGTCAATCGATCAGTAAGGAGAGACAAAACAATAGTGAAAACGTAACAAAAACAGTTACTCACACTTGTGTTGTGACATTACTGTCAGATCCAATATAGTCTGCACAGCATAATTTTTTTTGTTTCAATCTTTCTGAAAATCCCACTTCAAAATGTGTCTTTTTTTGTAAACAAATCCGTGGTCTACAGATCGCCTTTCTCGTAAACACTACATGCACAAATCAGTTGGCGGAGCTAAACAGGCAGCGCTGTAGAAGCAGGCATTGATCTTCTTCTGATGAGATGATGCTTATCTGCACTATTACATCATAGAGTGGAGCATTCCAAAAGCAGTCTTTAATATGAGCTGTTTTATGACAAAGTTTTCAGTTTTGAAACTTACAGGAAGTTTTTATAGTATAATGACCTCTTATATGTCAAAAGATCATCAGTTCATGACCCCTTTAATACACATGTATGATAGACAAACTCTCTTTAATCCAGGTCTCCTTATTTGAGCTGGATGGCATGTGCGTATCACCTCTCCAGGGGGTGGGCATGCCACCATACTCGTGTGGTCCCAGCCCCCACATCAGAGCACAGTATCTCCCACATCCGCTCTACCCGTCGCCCCCTCCATCACGCTATTTTAAGAACCAAGACCGAGGGGAGTTGAATTACGCCCATACGTCTATAATCACTTCCATCAGCCCTCATGTTTATAGGATGGTTTCCATCGTTAAAACATTGCCTAGTTACTACCCAAAGTTTTCCACAGAGCAACAGACAGAACCAGCTGAGCTGAGTCAGAGCTTGAGTCACTTTCATGATATTGATGCCATTGCAGAGGTGTTGTAGCTGATTTCTAAATGCTGTCATTGTTCTGTCTTCAGCCAAGCAGCAAGGCAGTCCTATTGTTGTGTGTGAGTGGCTGAACCGAGCAGGCTGTCAGTGAACATTAATGTTGAGCATGAGAACAGGGTTGTGGATGTGGTTTCTGTGGACATCCATATTAGGTTAATGTTGTGAAAAGTAACAGTCCCTCCTCAGTCCCAAGAGAACGACTACAGGATCTCCATCCCAACCACTTCCCGCTTGTCATAAGTGTTTTTTATGAATTTGTTCATGTTATGTCCTGATGTCCCATGGCTTGTTGCTATTTTTTCTCTTGATCTTGCAAAGTTAGGTTAAGTTTGATTCACTTTATTGGATCTTTGTATGTTAGTGCACATGAGAAAATAAGAATGTTTCGTTTAAATTGACTGCATTTCTTCTTCTGAAAATGTAAGATAAGCTACTCCATAACAAGCCTGCAGTTACAGCAGTCTGTCCGTGTGTCTCAGGATCTACTGCTTATGCCAGCCACAGCATGTTTTTTGTGGTTTAGACAAAGGAAGGAAAGACAGGGTGAGAAGGGCTCAAATCAGAGTTTGTGTACATTTAGAGAGTTGCTGTCTAGTGTAAAGGGAAGCCGAAGTGGTGTGTGATGTGGTTAGCCGCTTGCACATGGAGCCAATCTTTTGTCCGCTGGCTGATGAGATCAGAGCAGCACTAGCCGGAAACGGGCCTGTCCCGCTTTGCCCTCCACAAAGGGGCTTTGAATTCCGTGGTTATCTGCTCCAGTTGGCCTGATGTGAGCCTGTCAAACAGCTCCATTATGAGCCTGCAGTCTTTGCTCTACTGCGAACAATTCCCATTAGCTATGATAGAGTGCCCGTTATCTGCATTAGCATAATCAGAGGGAATAGTTACTCTAAAATAAGTTCTGATAACTAATTGTACAATAAATTACTAAAATTGTAATCAGATCAGCTAGTAGTGGAAAGTTTATAATCAACAAAGTAAAGGAAATCTGTCTGAGGCATTAAAGGCCCAAATCTTCATAAGTCTTTTTCTGCAAACAAGGCTTTGTTAAAAAAAAAGAAAAAAATTGTATCTCTACATTATTTTGTTACTATGTAATCATTAACAAATGTACTGCATAACTGTAATCTGTCTTGATGCAGAAAATACAAGTTTGACTAAAAATCTCTGTTGGAGATAAACTAACTGTACTTATATAAGAGGGCAATAATTTTAAAGGTATATAATGGTTTACATGATTAAAAGGATAGTTCACCCAAAAAAAAAAAAAAAAAAAAAAAATTATATATATATATATATATATATATATATATTAAAAAGTGTTTAAAAAAAGTGTAAACAATTTGTAAAAAAATAAAAGTTTATAGTAATAAACAACCTGCAGTTTAATGTTTGCATTTCTTTCTCTTAATATATATATATATTAATGCCACTGGAAGTTTAAGGAAATCGAAAGAGCAATGTTTCAAATGCACTTGCTGAGTGAGAAAGACATTCTGGTAGAGTGTGTTTGATTATTGTCTGAGCTGCTTTGTTCCAAGGATTAGTGCGGAATGTAGTCTGACATTAAAACAGAAATGTAGCAACATTTGATCACACATTGCTAATTCCTGGAAAAGTCTCTTCTTACTGTAAAAGCTGAACTATTTAAAAAAACAGCTGAACTACATACTGTAACTACTGTTATGTTATGGAAAAAAAATTGTAGCTCATTTGTATAGTTAGTTACTTTTTGTTTATAGTGTTAACGCATTTTGTAGAGCTTATAAATGTAAATAATATTCTTAAAGGCACAGTTCATTTAAAAATTACATATTCTGTCATTTACTCACCCCGAAGTTGCTCCAAATTGTTCCATTTTTTTTTTTTTTTTTTGATCACAAAAGATTGAAGATTGAGGGTGAGTAAATGATTACTTTTAACGTTTGGGCAAACTATCCCTTTAAATTTTTAACAGCTTAACTCCAGTTAATCAATTCAGTTCAGCAGTTCTTTATCATCAAATACCTCGACATCCCCTAATAGTATTACATATTTGAAAAATATTATTATTATTATTATTATTTTATTATGTGTGTTGATAAAATTGTGTTGATAAAATTGTCAGTTAATGGCATTAATTTCTGCATTTATTTATTTAATTTCTGCATTTTATTTTTCAACCTGAAAGCTCCTAATATCAGCTCTCTCAGGTAATTACAAGTGAGAAACAAACGATTATTTTTGTGAACTGGTTCAACCATTTCATTGAAATGGTTTAACTCAAAGGATTGATTTGATTTGTTAATGAAAATGAATTTGTAAAGCTCATAGTGTGACAGTAGTTGAACTACATTTTTAAAACATACATTTTATTATTTTTTTACCATAGTTAACATATTCTCGCATAAAAGCAGTGTTCTGCTAGCAGGAAAAGCAACACCTTGTGCATACTTGTACATAAACAATTGCAGCATGCATACCCTTGAAACTGGACTGTATGCACAAAGACAGATGGTAACAATTTCTTATTCAACATAAATGAATAGCAAAGAAGTGATAACAGTAATCCCAAACAGCTCCCTCGACAAACACACACACACACACACTCCCTGCTCTATTTACTGAGAAGGCGTGGGTAATGTGTAGGAACAATGACGTGCGAATGTTGTGTTGGGCAAAGATCCATGGTGATAAACAGTGACACAATGGCTCAGGCCACAGGCAGGGTGCTCTTCCCTCCGAGTCTGCCTGACCTGTTGATTCAGGACCAGGATGTGTGTCTGTCCCTGCTAGCTCCACGTGCGTGTGTGGCCCTCAGGGGTCAACGTGGCCCCGCTGTGCGCTTTGGAAACAGGATGTATACCTAAACCGTACTGCCTTACGCAAGCACAAAAGAGGCAAAAACGCTCACAGACTCTTAATGCAGATGCAGGTTCATACACGTATGCCGTAGTAACAGTTAGTAAGATCACGGTGCAGCAGGTGTGGGGGTGACGCTCTGTCAGTCATGAGGTGAATAAAGGTCATTATCTTACTGAAGGTTTGTGCTTTTAATGGCAGACGCCTTGGCTGAAACCTTGCCTCGTCTGCTCGATATTTTCCCAAGAATTAAGCCTGTTGACAGGTCACATCACTCCCCAGCAGAGATAAACTGTGAGCATGTCTACTCTAAGCTAGTATAGACAAAACATAATCCTGTGTTATTTGTGTCACCCGATGAATACAAAGACACACTTGTTTACATTTTGAAAGGCATCTCTGATACTATACAGCGAGCTAGCTTGAAATTAGTGACCAGTTTTGTCTTTCTCCATTTCTACATCAAGGTTTTCATTTAGATTGTAACAATACGTTTCGAGAAGCCCAACAATCCCCAAAATCTCAGCCAGCCTCACTGTAAAAATGTGTCTGTGGTGACGTTTTAGCAAAATTATTACATTACAGATTTTGATACACTTTCAAAGTGAAATTTCATCCAGTGAGTGTTACTGAAAGAGTGTTTATTTTTTAACTGAAAGAGATTAACATAAAACTGCTAGAATTTTATTATGCTGGTTTTTCTATGTATCTCAACAGTTCAGAAATGAAATTTCCATTGAGTAGTGCTAAATGCTCCGTCACATTTGAAAATAAACAACCAGTTACACTAAACCTAACCGACAGTTTTAGCAAAAGCAAACATGAGATTAAAATACATTTGCTGTAGCAACCATGCCATTTGGATTGCTTCTACAAGTCTTTGAGTTGTTTTATGTTGATTCATGTTTCACTGTACGTATCACAAGTACACTCCTGTACAAGGTGAGTTACTGAGCAAGTTTACTACTTCAGCAAATCAATACTTATGGAGTTTATAGTTTCTGGTGTTCTTTTCTGCAGGAAACTGAAATCAATTGTTTAGTAGGGAGGAATAAGGTGGATACAGTATGTTTTATGGTGTTTCCAAAAAAAAAAATTGGTAGAGCCAACAAGCCTGTGTTAACCACCCCCTGTTGGAAAAAAATAAAAATAAACGGCATATGCTGATTAGGTATGTTTTGAAGCATGGCTGCTGGTCTGAGCTGGTTCTTAGCTGGTCATGAGCTGATCCTGATCAGAAGCTAGTTGCTTAGGACCAAGACATGACCAGCTTAAACCAGCTCATGACCAGCTAAGGACCAGTTTAAACCAGCAGTTCTGCTTCAAAACATACCTTACTAGAATATTCCGGTTTTTTTTTTTATTTTTATTTTTTTTTTTTTTTTTTGCTTTTGTGCTTTTTTTCAACAGAGCTGTGTCAGAGAGCAACATCTAAATAACAAATAATTAGATCATTATAAACTTATGCATTTAGCAGACGCTTTTATCCAAAGAAACTTACAGTGCATTTAAGCTAACAGTTTTTACCTAATACTGTATGTGTTCCATGGGAATCGAATCCACAACATTGCGCTGCTAACGCAATGCTCTACCACTTTAGCCACAGGAACATTATATCAATGAAGTTGTTGAAGTGACTTTATTTATTTATTAGTTTGAGGGCTTTTTATGTATAAAATAAAACATGGACTTCCCATTTGTAGATTTTGACTTCATCACTCGGGATAATCACTCCTGAAGTGTTTAGGACTGTGTATATGTCATGATGACATCAGAGATGGTCTTCTAGTGGCTTTGCACCAGCCAAGCAACTGCTATTCAAATGAATCCTGACAGATAGCTTTCTGCATATGTTATAACCCTCCTTGTATTTTGCTACCAAAGTCAACTGAGGACAAGTGATCATATCCTGGCCAATAGTAAAGCTTCCCTGAGAGATCTATAGTTAGTAAGGAACAATCGCTCCTCGGTGGAACAGTAGTTATGTTATGACTGGCAGCATATTCAGTGTTAACAATGAGTGTCAGCTTCAGACTCTATTCCTTTCAGTCTCTCTCACTCAAGTCATTTATTTATTAAACACTTCAGCACCTGTCTCTGGGGACGGACAGTATAGCTACTCATTTCCTCGGTTGCCTCCTTGGCCCTGAGTCGCCCCCCTGATGACATTAAGCTGGCGTGAACGGCGGTGCTGCAGTCAGAGGTCAACTGACTTGGCCTGTGCTCTGTCTCTGTCGGCAATACCTCACTGGAGTAGTTTGGAATCACCATTATTGAAATCACAATTTCTATCTAAGTTCCATCTGAGGAGATTTTGGTCTTTCAGCAAATACCAAAATAGCTCTGCATTTTATTCTCAAATTTCTTTTCACAGATCCAGTATGAATTCCCGTTTAAGCCACAGCTGGCCCAGGAATGTCCTTTTCCTCTCACCCAGCTCTGTTTGCACTTCAGTTCACCCCTCTGCCTCACACACTTTCCCCTTTTTGCTGCCTCTTTTTCTTTAAGTCTATTGCTTTCTTTCCCTGTTTTTCTAACATCAATCTTTCTCCCCGAATCATTAAATCTCTTGCCCCGAATTCTGTCATCTAAAACTCCTCCAATTCCTCAGTCTCCTTGTTCTTGTTCTATTTTTCCCATTCTTTTTGTTATAAAGAGTCATCTTATGGGGGTGGAAAGTGGAAGTTTTATCAAGGGAAGGAATCAGCGAGTGCCAAAGCCCACAGTCTTATTCCATAGCACACAAAGAGTTGCTGTGGAGATTGGATTACAGCATCACATACAGCTAAAATTAAGTTTGCGTTCCCGCTTCTTTTCTCTCTGAGTGCCTCTCCTCCCACTGTCTGTCTGTATTTTTGGCCTCAGATTTGTTTTTATACTCCCACAGAAACACAGATTTACTTGTAGGTATTTTATTGTCTTTTTCTTTTGATTGGTTGTCAAGTGACCATTGTGGCAATGGTCTGTTGTGTTTGCTGAAATCTTTGTGAAGGCCTAAAAACTGAGCTCAGATAATATTACTGAACCACACTCTTGAGTAGGGATAGAAATAGTAGCTATAGGCAAATCAACATGGAATCTGTGCTGTAATACGATCAGCAGATTTCCACAACTGACATGCACACATGCATTATTAAATATTATGGCTAATTTGATTATGCATGTAGACATCAAGTCAAGTACAGTCTGATGTTTAAACCCATCATGCAGATTTTCATCCAAAATCAGCAAGGAAAAAGTGAATGTTTCCTTTGTTTAAACACACAATTCTTCATGGTCACAATTCCATCCAATGACAATATATTGATCAATACAATCAGCCTCAGATTAATTCAGTCTGATTTATTACACACAATTATGACAGAAGCTTTCCAAAATCACTAGCTTGAATCTCTTTAAGGTAGCACCACAATGAGTTCTTCTGAGGAAAAACTGGACACCTGATTTACCAAAGGTTTTAATGTTTTTTTGTTTGTTTTTTTGGAAGATCTTGTTTGAGTCTGTCAGTAAAAAGTTAATGATAATCTTATGCACAACCAGATAATTTGCTTTGGTTTATGTATTAAGTCCATGAAATGATTGGTAACCTATTACTTTAAGATGGAAGGAAATTCTGACCACAGTCATTTTCCACTCATTTTGTTTTGCCGGTAGCACTGTTTGTGGATACTGCTGTGCAGTTATTTGAATTAACTATTACTTTGATCTGTTATTGTGGTAAAACCAGTTTCTGAAAGTGAATTGTTTGCATTACATATTGATCAGACTGGTCCTTCTTTTCTAAATAGGATATTCTTGGTGAAATAATGTGTCGTGTACAACAATCTGATTGTGTTCGGGAACAATCAAACCTACCTTTGCTGTTTACAGTCAGGCTTGTATTAACACATTGATATAAAGTGTCTGTGTTTTATCACATGCAATCTGTACTGCTGTAAAATTCTTGAGATTTACACAGAGGCAGGTTTAGATTTATCTGTGGACCATATTGAGCAATGAATTGAAATAGAAACTTGATGTAATCTAGGAAGCAGCCCAGCTACTGTCCACCCAGCACAGACCTTGGCTTCCCAAAATTGTAAGAGCCTCAGGGACTGATATCCCATAAGCCCAAGCGATAATAAAGTGCACCCATAACTGTGACCCATCTGCTTGGAGTGATTTACAGCATGGAACAGAATTACTGGCATTTTTTTCTTCGTATTACCAGAGGAACAAAGAAACCGTTGTTCAGTTCAGGAAAATGGTACAGAGTGCAGTTTTATTAGAGAGGGACCAGTCTGCCTATGGGACTCCTTTAAAGGTACAGAGGTAAACCTCAATGTTTTTCATGTGTTTGGAGGGGCTCCTTCTAGATTGACGTGGAGTACACACAGTTCTGGCATTCAGTGAGGGTTTGGCATCTCTTTACACTTTCTACTGCCTGGAATTGAAGATATACACTTTGGCTTTGACAGTCTTAACCGAGTATGACTATAAACACCATATGCATTCCTTTCCTGTTTTTCCTCTGCTCTGTTCTTTTCTCTCCCCCTCTATCCATCCCAATTGCTGCCAGATATGCGCACCTTTATAAACCGGTTTCTTCCAGCAATGTCTCCTCCTCATCGCGTAATTGCCGTGAGGGCCTCATATCATGACCGGTTACTATGCACTTTGCATTTCAGAGCTAAAAATGACTCCCAAAAAGTTCCAGCTGCACTTATGTAGAAGCCATTCAAGAAAATGCTTCATCAGTTCCTCTTTTATTGCAAGCTTGGATCACAAACCACAACTCCATATGGAGGAGCTAGAAAGGAAGACGAGCTGATGAGGTCCAACAAAGTGGAGCAGGACGTTCCTATTCTCTTTGGATCTTCCTGTGAATATGGATTGGCTCTTTCAAGCATAACATGGTGAAGTTATTGATAAATAAAACATTAGACATAAAACCTTAAGTTGAGCGAATTAAACGTATGCCATTGCAACACAGCCCCCTGCACACACACAAACCTAATACGCTGTGTGTGTGGACACTTTTGGAGGTGAAAGCTCCTTGGGATGCTGGAGCTAAAGTGAACCAGATGTAGTGAATGGAACATGCTGAGTTTTTGTGCGCTGAGGTAATTCTTTGGTTTATTGCATGGTGATATATCCACGTTCCCGTTCGTTCACATATGCAAAGAGGCGATCAGGTAATAATGTGTCACGGAGAAGCTCTGAAGCAAAACATCATAGTTTAAGTAGTCCAGATGAGCCCCTGGCAACACTACTACAACCCAGCTGCTAAAGACTGCCTTCATTTTCATATGCAAAGCTCACTCAAGGTTCCACAGCTAAACGGCCTTTGGTTAAATGAATGTAACTGCTGCTTGGTACGAGTTGCCTGGTTTTAGGAACGGAATGATTCATGGGAATAAATCCAGCGCTTCATTCTTCAAAACCCATTCTTTTTCTTATGAACAACTTCTGCCAGTCAGAGCCATACCAAGACTCATTCAGCAGATATAAATGACTTATATTTAAATTATATGTTTTACCTTGAGCTACGCTGACTCAAATTGCCCTGAGACACTGTAATTGGGTAATGGAGATGAAGTGCTTGTTAAGGGAACATTTTGGCAGATCTTAGAAGGTCTTGATATCTGCTGGTCTAAGAGAATGATTCTGGCCCAAATGAATAATCACCAAATGAAAACTACCTATCCTGCTTTCCTTCCCCAGTTCCTTCTTTCCGTCATTTTCTTCTCTAAGCCCTTCTGCAGCCATGTACCAGTTGGCAAGTTGGCGCTATTTCAGCTTCTCTGATTTTAGCCCCGAAAATTTTCCAAGACTTGACAGCAGGCTTGTTTTGGCCGCAGAACTGAGCCGAATGGTCCCTGGAACAGATCAGCAGAAAAGCTGCGTTTTCCACACCTCTATTTTCTTCATCTGTGTGGGCCTGAGGGTGCTGGGATGGAAGCGGTTGGTGGATAAACCCTTTGCACCCACTGTACCATATGTGATAGGTGGAGGGGTAAATAAAGAAACAAAGTAATCCTCTAGGTGCTGGAGGAGAGACGGCATTATGCCTGGACTGTGTCATCAAGACTGCAAGGTTTCATTCAGCATTCTCAAAACAAACACATGGTGAAGCCAGTGAAGGACCTTAGGGGGTAGTCTGTTGGAACTTGTCTTGTTTCCTCGTGCGGACGTATTAGCACCGTGAACACAGACACATTCCAGCGCCATCACACAACAAAGAGTCTTCTGCCCGCAACCTCATGGCCTCTAACCACATGCAAATCACGAGGGTGGCAGTTTTGCATATCCTAATGTTTCTGGGGAAAGAGAGAGGTCAGAGATTGGGGAGACGGGAGAATGCATGTCTTTCAGGTCTGATATGTTTCCCAGACATTTCTTTTGTTTTGTAGAGTTAAATGTGCTCACATCATTGTGTCAGGCTGAAGAATAGTCAGATTAATGGAATAAAATGTTGATCCAGAGAGCACCTATCAATAGAACATGCTTCTCTTGCTCTTTGCCCCTCTCTCTCTTTGACATTCCATCTTTCACTGAGCTTTAGCTAAACAGACCTCAACTGTAGGTCAGTGGTAAGTGGTATGAATAGGCCTTTCAATCGCCCATCCCGTCCCACTACATGCCAACCACATCCCAATGTTCCATCACCAACAAGCAGTGCCTGTGTCCTGGAGGATATTGTAAAACCACCGTTTTTATAGACCTTAGTAAGGAGACAACACTAATACAAATTTGACAAAAACGAGACTGAGAAAGAAGTACATAAACATAGCTCTTTTTGGAACTCTTATACAGTGAAGAACATGACTGTACATTGAAACTTCATCTCTACTCATATTTACAGTGGTCAAAACAACTCTGAATGTTGTAAAAATTATATGTGATCCTAGACTTGTTACTGGTAGTTCTGGGTCACTGGGGACTATGATATGTGATTATAATTATTATAATAATAACAAGCAGAATAGCAGTTGACATTGCTAGCCAGAGATCACTATGGATTTTTACAGAAAAGAGCAGCTTTGGCTTTCAAAATAAACAAAAGTTTAAAGCTAATTCTCAGCTAAGTTGCAAGTCGAATGTAGAGGCACGAATGAGTGATTTCTAATGGTTTTAGAGAAAGCCAAGGTTTCTTTGGAATAAAGAACATATTAACAGAAATTATTACTCTTGCCACTGATGGTAACGTAACAGATGTTCACACATCCATATAATTACTTATCCATATAATTATTCCCACTGGATTAACACGCACATTGTATCTCTCTACCATGGATGCATTGCAAGAAATGTAAAGAATGCAAGCTGCTGAAGGATACATACTTGGTGTGATTTAAAACAGTTCTAAAACATATTGCTTTGACACCAATGAAAAAAACAAATTCTGATGTTAAACTGTCTCAGGTCTGCAGGAGAAGCTCTAGCGTGAAAGCTTCTTAGGAAAAAAGGCCTTGCCTTTTTCCAATCCTATGACAGCATAAGTAGGTCTGCTGAAGCGTCAGTCGCGGATCAGCCTGCTTTTGTTGGGTGGGCTCAGATTCACATCACCCATGAACTTCAAAGTGGGGGGCGTCAACCCACATTAGAGCAGATGAGAGACCGTGGGTGCAGAGAATAGCAGATTTTATACAGTGGAGCTCAGGAGAAAGGTCTTAGCTGGCAAGTCAGTCATGCAGCACTAAGGCAACAGTTATGTTTGTTGGATGGAACTACAGTAGTGAGAAAAGAGAAGAGAGGAAAAGTGGAGACGTGGTCTGGCTCCAGGTAGAAAGGATGGACTGGGTCAAAAGTCGATTCGCACAGGAAGCACAACATCCTCCCAACAATTCTCAAATATCACGTCCATACTACTGCCTGTGTGTGTGTTTGATTGGTCAGTTTAATGATTCCATTCTGTTTACGCATTATAAAATATCAGTTTATTGATGTAGTTCTGGGCTGAATTTCCTAAATGCATCAAAAGAAGTAGATCATAAAAAAACATAAAAGGGGGGTTTCTTGACATAGAAGGACTTCCTCCAAAAAAAATTTCAGTGAACAGTTCTTAAAAAGAACCATATTTTCTTAATTTGGAAAACATTTTAATAAGCTTTTTTTTAAATAACTTTTTCCAATATAAGGAAGCTTTTTAATGGAATGGAAAGATTCCATGAATGCAAATATTCTTTATGGAACTATAGATGCCAATAAAGAATCTTTTTTTTTAAGAGTGTATGAGCATACAATGGAAACACGGCCCTGGGCAATAAGTTTATGAATAGTTATGGGTTCAACTGCAGTACCAGGATCATAATTGATTATCATATAAGTAAACTAAGATGTCCTTAAATTCAAACAGTGAAATGTATTAATGGTCTTTTTCTCTTTTGAGAGGGTAAGTGCATAATGCAACTTATCAACCAGTGCAAACTGATAACTTCCTCCAACCTTTGACCTTTTGACTTTATACTTTGTTTCCCCAATTTGTTTTGCTCACTCCTAACTATGCAAACAGCATATGGAAAGTTGCATTTTATTAGTTTATTATTTAAGGGTTTTAAGAACATCTCAAAGAAAAACAGATGTTGTTTTGATTTATTTTCAGCCCATCTTTGTCGGTTTCAATAAGGTACATCCATGTGGATGAATTGTCTGTTCAGACAGCTGAATTATCAGCAGGTGTGACCTTTGACCCCATCCCTCTCACCTCTGTCAACACACCGCGTGGTTATTCTTCACTCAGACATGAGGATGAATGCTACGACTCTTCTTTGTCTCCTTCACCTGCTGGTGGACAGACTTCAAAAACAACACAACCCTTGTCTCTGCATGTCCAGTGCTCAGCATCAGTATATCTGTATGCGGTGAAAGACGAGGAGACAGGGACACCGGTGATGAATGATCTGAAAGAATTCAATAAGTGTTACCTAGCCCAAATAAACCAAGGTTTTTTCATTCTGGAAGGACGTTAAACAAGCTGAGTTAAACATTACTAGGTCTGTGATCTTTGTCATCAGTTATTAATCATCAATCTAACAATACAATAAAAAAAAAAGGTTCCAGGACCATCAAAGTACATTTTGGATTTCTCAAAGAACCTTTCAGTGAAACTTTTTTCTTGTTGTGAAGAACATTTTAATAATCTAAATAATTTTTTTTTTTCACAGTAAAGAACCTTTAGATTCCATGTTTGTTAGAGGTTCTTTATAAAACCACTGATGCAAATTTGTAGTTTACACATGACGTATGTCACTTATAGAAACACCCACCTTGAGATGCCAGTGTACACCAGTTATTTTACCAGGTTTGTACTAATGTACAGAGACAGTAGCTATGTTTCCATCCAAAGCTGCAAATTTAACTTAAGCAAAAAACAAAAGGTATCATGCATAAAACATTTGCAAATAAAGAATCTGTTTCAATCCAATCTGTTCAAAATTGAAACTATAAATCAGAAACTAAATTGTCACTTTCTGTGAAACTGGCGCAATATTTCAATAAAAATTAAAGTTGCTGCAACCAGGGAAACCTTTTATTTATTTATTTGTTTGTTTTCTAAATATTTTCATGTTACCTTGCTTTTGGTTGGCCGATGTTTGGGAATGCATTCAAGAGATACAGTTGTGACAGACTTTGGCTCAAAAGTATCCAAATGATTAATATTCGATGTGATTGGTGGCGATGTAATGTATTCCAGTCATGAGAAAAAGTCACATGAGTTTTTTTTTTGTTTGTTTTTGTGCATCGAGGAATTTATTTGATCAACGTTTTACTGAATTATTTATGTTTAAAATTATAATTATAATAATATAAAAATTCAGTATAAACCGTGCAAATGCATGCATACATACAGGCAAAAAGAAGCAACCAAAATATGAATGCAATGTACAAAGTTTCCCATTATGAAAGAACACCACTTTCAGTGATTTAAATACTGTGATGTGCTGAATACGGATTGTAAGTGCCAAAAACTAAAAAGTTTTTTTTTTGTTTCTCTTTTCTTTATTTTTTCACATATCTTTGTTGTGTTCGCAATGATACCAGTGTATTTCTGTGCAGCTGCTAAAGTATTCTGGTGGTTTCAGGTTTTGGGGTGGTTGATAGATGTTTAGGTTGGCAAAATAGCCAAATATGATCACAATGAATAATGATGCTTGGCTGAGCATTGGCATTTACTGTCTCTGTATGCACACATTCCATTATACTCCGCTCACACATACACACACATCAGTCTGGGCCATTGGTGTCCAGATGTTTCCTTAACGGATGAAAGTTAGAGAAGCTCCCTCAACAGGGAGGCTGGGGTCATGCTGGACCGGCACCAGAGACCATCCACGCTTCCAGAGGGTTTCCGGCCACTACGCACCACGCTTTGCCAATATTTCTGATTTACTCACTCAGGATGTTGTGAGGGACACTGGGAGGAAGTGTGAGCTGACAGGCCTATCATTAGGTGTGCTCTTTTCTGATAAGAGTCTGTTTGGAAAAGAATAAATCTAAAAACACCACAATTTCACATTTGATAGATGGTCATGTACAAAAGACGTACAATATATGTCAACAGCCTTTTGTGGCTGGGTTGATTTGGAAATGTTCATGCTCAGAAGTGCTGCACCAATACCATATCCTAGACTTTTTTCTATTTATACAGTTTAGCGAGGATTCTTGTACATTTTGTACATGACCATCATCTGCTGTTTTCCTTGTCCTGCAAGGCCCCAGTATACTTCAAAACTGAACAAAAGAACAAACTGGTGCGATGTCCTTTTTAACAGAATAAGGCCAAAACTAACTTGTTTTGGGGAGTTCGAAACAGTTTGATAAAGTGCAATACAATTGACACTGCCACGTTTCAATAAACAGCCTCTTTCTACAAGCAGAAATAGTTAAATGTGATGTTGATTTTGTTGTCATTGTTGTTTTTGGACGTCAAAATATGTTAGATCTTATTTTCATATAATTTGGTCTGCTTATTCATGCAGATGTGCAAAGCAGCAGGTGCTACACACAACTAGAAACAACACAAGGTTTGACAGATTTTACTCTTATCATTACTTCCTCTGTTGTTTGAGATTACTTTTTCCTTATTACCTTACTTAGTTGATCACGAGTTGGTGTGTAAATATGGGTGGTCATACAGTATGTTAATATGTAATCTAATTGATTTCTGAATGAGATTTCTGAATGAACCCTCTTCTGTTAAAGGTCTAGGTGGACTTTTGAGCTCTTAAAGTTAGAGTATGTCTACATAGTACAACAACATCCTTTATTTCAAAAGAACAAGTACAATCCACTTTTCTGTGTTTTAACTCCTTTAAACAGCTTTAACAGAAAGCAGGCACACAAGAGGATTGATCTTATCCCAGAGAGTGGTCTGGAACACTGTTCTGCTGGCGGTGTAATCCTGCCTGCAGGTGTGATCATGGTTTTCTTACACACCTGAGATTTTATTTTCTTGTCTCCGTAAATCTTATGGAAAATAAATCTAAGGATCTATGCGGAATACTTTCCTCTTGACAAGAAGAGAATATATATATATATATATATATATATATATATATTCTATAAGAGTGGAGAGAAAGACAGAGAGCGCAATAATGGTAGGCTGAGTTTCTAGTAAGTTGGCGAGCTTGAATTATAGGCTTTGTTTGGAGACATGTCCTGGGATTTTGATTATACGCTTGAGATGGCGGGAGCAGAAAGCAGCTTAGTGCTGCGCATGTGATGTTTTACAAGTTTTTACAAGAAAGACATCACCTAGAGACCTAAATACCAGCACACTTACAGAGCCTCTCATCATTTTAATGTTGGTAAATGCAATAACGCCTCAAGGTTACGTATGTAACCCTAGTTCCTTGAAGGAACGAGACGCTGCGTCTAGCGCTTTGGGGAACGTCCCTGACGAGACCGACTCTGAATATCGTGTGCAATCCGTCCATCGGAAAGGCGTGACGTCACGGGCGGGGTGACGTAGCGACCAGGAAGCTATAAAAGCACGTGCCGTGCAGCTGGCCTCAGCTTCGAGTAGGGAAGCAAGCGCCGGCAGGGGTGCCGGGAGTATGGCTTTGCGACGCAGCGTCTCGTTCCTTCAAGGAACTAGGGTTACATACGTAACCTTGAGGCGTTCCTTTTCAGGAACTCGAGCTGCATCTAGCGCTTTGGGGAACGATGTGCCAACGCTGCCAGACTTCCAAATCCCTGCCTAGTGTGTATCCGACGAGCACAGCTAAGACGAGAGAACAGAAGAGCCCGGCGTGGCTCGCATGTCAAGATTGTAAAATCGGACAAATGTGGAGGGCGTGGACCACCTCGCAGCGTTGCAGATGTCCAAGAGGGACACACCTGCTGAGAAGGCCTTGGAGGCCGCCATACCCCGAGTAGAGTGAGCCTTGGCCCCCAAAGGAGGGGGAAGACCAGAGGACTCATAGGAGACGTTGATAGCCTCGACTATCCAACGACTAAGGGTCTGCTTGGTGGCAGGAGAACCCTTGTTAGAAGGACCATAGCAAACAAGCAGTTGGTCGGATCTTCTCCACAGGGCAGCTCTGTGGACGTATACGTCCAGTGCTCGCACTGGACACATACAGTTTAGCTTCTCTTGGTCTGGCTCCCGAAAGGGAGGAGGACAGAAGGCCTGCAGTACGATAGGTTGTGGTGTGACAGAGGGAACCTTCGGAACATAACCCGCTCGAGGGTGTAAGAATGCTTTGGCCATACCAGGGGCAAAGTCTAGGTAGGTAGGGGCCACCGAGAGGGCCTGGAGATCTCCAACTCTCTTTAGAGAGGTGATTGCCAATAACAGGGCAGTTTTAATTGTTAGATGTCTGTCTGAGATGTCTTGAATTGGCTCGAATGGAGCTTTACAAAGAGCCTCTAGCACCACAACCAAATCCCAGGGGGGAACACGGGACCGTACTGGAGGTCTCAGCCTCAGTGCACCTCGGAGGAAACGTGTAACTAGGGGGTGTCTACCCACTGACTGATCATTGAAAGGGACATGGAAAGCAGCTATGGCCGCCACGTAAACCTTTAAGGTGGAGTGGGATAACCCCGCAGAGAGCCTGGCTTGTAAAAACTCCAGAACTGTACCAACTGGGCAGTTTGCTGGGTCAAGCTGGCGGTCTCTGCACCATGAAGTGAAGAGTTTCCACTTCAGGGCGTACAGTTTCCTCGTAGCGGGAGCTCTGGATTGGAGTAGGGTCTCAACAACCTCGGTTGAGAGACCAGCTGCTAACAGTTGTGCCCCCTCAGGGGCCACACCCACAGCTTCCACAACTCCGGGCGAGGGTGAATTATCGTACCCTGCGCCTGTGAGAGTAGGTCTGTCCTGATCGGTATCTCCCACGGAGAGCCGTCGAGGAGCGAGACTAGATCTGAGAACCATGGTCGGCCCGGCCAGAACGGGGCTACTAATAACAGACGGACCCCGTCCTGGCGTACTCTCGCCAGAACTCCCGGGAGCAGAGCGATAGGGGGAAAAGCGTACAGACGAAGCCTCGGCCAGGTCTGTACCATAGCGTCCAGTCCCAGAGGAGCTGGATGAACTAGAGAGAACCAGAGGGGACATTGCGATGTCTCCTGAGTCGCAAAGAGGTCCACCTGGGCTGTGCCAAATACTCTCCATATCTGCTTCACCACCTCGGGGTGAAGCATCCATTCCCCGGGCCTCGGCCCCTGCCTCGACAGTATGTCTGCTCCCACATTCAACCTCCCAGGAATATACACTGCTCTGATCGAGAGGAGTTTGCCCTGGGACCACAGAAGGATCTGGTGTGCCAGCTTGTACAAGGGGCGTGAACGCAGACCCCCCTGGTGATTGATATAAGAGACCACTGATGTGTTGTCGGTGCGCACCAACACATGGTGACCTCTCAGGTCTGGGAGGAAATATTTAAATGCTCGGTAGACTGCTAGCATCTCTAGGCAATTGATGTGCCATGTCAGATGGCGATCGCTCCACAGACCGCGGGCAGGGTGGCCACTCATGACCGCACCCCAACCGGTGAGGGACGCGTCTGTCGCTAGCATTACACGGCGACAAGGAGCTCCCAGCACCGTGCCCTGATTCAAGAACCAAGGTTTCTTCCACATGTCTAAGGCACGAAGGCACCGCCGCGTGACCTTGATAACTCGAAGTGGATTTCCCCTCGGGGAAAAGCCCTTGGACTTGAGCCACCACTGTAGGGGTCTCATGTACAGCAGGCCAAAAGGTATCACGTTGGACACAGCTGCCATCAGCCCTAACAATCTCTGGAATTGTTTGACAGTGAGCGACTGGCCTTCTTTGACTCTCTCGACTGACGTGAGGATCGACTCGATCCGAGCAGGAGACAAGCGTGCCTGCATCGTGGTCGAATTCCACACTACGCCTAGATAGGTGGTTCTCTGAACTGGAGAAAGTACACTCTTCTTGGCGTTTAGTCTCAAACCCAGCTCCCCCATGTGTGCGAGGACGACATCTCGATGTCGAACCGCCATCTGCTCTGATTGAGCTAGAATCAACCAATCGTCGATATAGTTCAGAATGCGGATGCCCTGCATACGGAGGGATACCAGAGCCGCATCTACACATTTCGTGAACGTGCGGGGTGAGAGTGCGAGGCCAAAGGGAAGTACTCAGTATTGGTAGGCTTTGCCCCCAAAAGCGAACCTCAGAAACTTCCTGTGTTGTGGAAGGATGGAAGTATGCGTCTTGAGATCTATTGTGACAAACCAGTCCTCGGATCTGATTTGAGCTATAATCCGTTTGACAGTGAGCATTTTGAACTTCAGTGACATTACTGAGAGGTTTAGATGACATAAGTCTAAGATCGAACGCAACTCCCCATCCTTCTTTGGAACTATGAAATACCGGCTATAAAACCCGGACTCCCTGACTAGAGGAGGGACCACCTCGATGGCCTCCTTCCTAAAAAGGGTATTCACTTTTTTGTTCCATAACCAGAGCCTGCAGGAGGCCGACTATTGTCTTTCCACTGTGCGCAGGACCCATTGAGATACATTGGCAGTAGTTTCCACGCTGCTAGCTAATGTACTAAGGGAATCAGTCTCTCGTGACTGATCTCTGGAGTAAGAGGCCCCCGAAGGGGAGGCGAGCATCCCAGCTCCGCTACGCTCACGGGCGGAAATAACTGAGTAGTGCTCGCTGGAGGCCGCTGCACCCTGAAACTCCGGCAGGGTTGGCAGACCCACCTCCCGAGGGCACTGAGGTGAGACGGGCACCGTGTAATGAGGTGGACACCGCTCTACCCCAGTAGGGGCTGCCCTCTGTAGTAGTGACTGTTTGTACGCGGAGGGGGCTGCTCCCGCTCAGCAGTCCCTCCAGTACATCTAACTTCATGAGTCAAATACCTGTCATTATATTCCTCAGAATTTAATGAAATCAAACAATCAGACAAGTAAATACGGTCTGGATTGTGATACAATACACATTGAAGTGATATATTGAACTTCTCGAAGTTAGATAACAGTCACTAGATTCCTCAGAATCTAATGCAATCCAAATTCCTCAGAATTTAGTGAAATCAAACAATCAGACAAGTAAACACGGTCTAGATTGTGATAAAGTACACATTGAAGTGATAGAACCAACTCCTGCTTATTAAATGGAGTTAAAATAACCAGACACGCGGTCGGGTATGGAAAAATTCACATCAAAACTGAAAATGCTGTAATACACGCGTTGCCTCGACAGCGCGCGAATAGCTTAGTCACACAAACAATATTAATCCCCTCAGAGATTAAATAGCTGCTCACTAAGGCTGCCCGTATAATGACACTGTTTGTTTTATACTGTGCTTATGCAACTTTGTTTGTGCAACTACAAGCTCGCCGACGCCCTCCGTATCAATCTCCTCGGAGAAAGAAAGGCAGAGCGTCAAGCCCGACGCTCGGGGGGAAGAGCCGAAGCTCGGGCTTCCAAACCCCGGAATCAGGCAGATCTGGTGGGTACGGTAGGAGATAAGGACGTGCCCGTCTCCATACCTTCCAGCAGATCGATCTGCGAACCCAACGAATGCCGGCGCGGCTTCGCCTCGGCGAAAGCGGAACCGGCATCGCGAGGAACGCTTGCGAAGGCTAACTTCTCGAAGAGAGCCCTGCGGGATCGAAGCGTCCGCATTGGCATTCGTTCACAATGCGGGCAGTCGGCCCCCTCGAGAGCCGACTCAGCGTGCTTCGATCCCAGGCAAGCCACGCACAAACTGTGTGTATCCCCACTCGTAATGTAGCGAGGGCAGGGAGGAACACACAATCTATAACGTGGCTTGGAATCGCCCTTCATATGTTAGGTCTTTTGCTTTTGTTTTGGCATATTGAGCTGTTTTAGCGATCTTTTAATGGCTAAGGGACAGACAACAATAAATAGGACCAACAGGACATACTTTTGACATGCACACACAGAGCGCTTGCTGACAGATTCGAAGCTGAGGCCAGCTGCACGGCACGTGCTTTTATAGCTTCCTGGTCGCTACGTCACCCCGCCCGTGACGTCACGCCTTTCCGATGGACGGATTGCACACGATATTCAGAGTCGGTCTCGTCAGGGACGTTCCCCAAAGCGCTAGACGCAGCTCGAGTTCCTGAAAAGGAACTTACTATTACTATTGCACATTGTTACATAGTCCCTTTTACTAAAGGACATGAAGAAACGTCTCAGTTACGTCTGTAACCTCGGTTCCCCGAGAAGGGAACGAGATGATGCGTCGATAACGCTTTGGGAACGCATTCTGCGTGAGTGCATCTGAAGCATCCATGTCAACTAGTCCAATGGCGAGAGTGAGCGTCAGGAGTGACGTCACGACCAGGAATTGATAAAAACCCCAACCGGAGCAACCGGTGTTAGCTTCGACAGTGCCGAAGCAAGTCGATCACAGGAACGAAGGAAGTATGGCAGGGAGACGCATCGTCTCGTTCCCTTCTCGGGGAACCGAGGTTACAGACATAACTGAGACGTTCCCCATCGAG
Source organism: Carassius carassius (assembly GCF_963082965.1). NCBI lineage: Eukaryota > Metazoa > Chordata > Actinopteri > Cypriniformes > Cyprinidae > Carassius > Carassius carassius. The sequence continues at coordinate 42,669,833 of NC_081755.1, read as the reverse complement.
GGAGAGACGATGCGTCGATAACGCTTTGGGAACGAGAATACCCAAACCGCCATATTACAAGTGCCTGAGTGTCAGCCAGAAAAAACCAACGGCTCAAGAATTAAAAACCTGAGACCCGGGAGTAGCGTCCAGGTCTAGGCTATTAAACCTGACGTATGTGAGTGGCGAGGACCAGCCTGCCGCATCGCAAACATCCTGAAGAGAGGCCCCAGATAATAAGGCTCTAGAGGCCGCCATACTCCTAGTAGAATGAGCTCTGACCCCCAAAGGGCACGGTAGGTCAGAAGACTCATAGGCAAGAAGGATAGCCCCAACTATCCACTTACTAAGTGTCTGTTTAGTGGCAGGAAGACATATCTTAGGTGACCCGAAACAAACAAACAGCTGATCGGATTTCCGAAAAGAAGAAGTCCAATGAACATACAACCCGAATTCCGGAAAAGTTGGGACGTTTTTTAAATTTTAATAAAATGAAAAGTAAAGGAATTTCAAATCACATGAGCCAATATTTTATTCACAATAGAACATAGATAACGTAGCAAATGTTTAAACTGAGAAATATTACACTTTTATCCACTTAATTAGCTCATTTAAAATTTAATGCCTGCTACAGGTCTCAAAAAAGTTGGCACGGGGGCAACAAATGGCTAAAAAAGCAAGCAGTTTTGAAAAGATTCAGCTGGGAAAACATCTAGTGATTAATTAAGTTAATTGATATCAGGTCTGTAACATGATTAGCTATAAAAGCTTTGTCTTAGAGAAGCAGAGTCTCTCAGAAGTAAAGATGGGCAGAGGCTCTCAAATCTGTGAAAGACTGCGTAAAAAAATTGTGGAAAACTTTAAAAACAATGTTCCTCAACGTCAAATTGCAAAGGCTATGCAAATCTCATCATCTACAGTGCATAACATCATCAAAAGATTCAGAGAAACTGGAGAAATCTCTGTGCGTAAGGGACAAGGCCGGAGAGCTTTATTGGATGCCTGTGGTCTTCGGGCTCTCAGACGACACTGCATCACTCATCGGCATGATTGTGTCAATGACATTACTAAATGGGCCCAGGAATACTTTCAGAAACCACTGTCGGTAAACACAATCCGCCATGCCATCAGCAGATGCCAACTAAAGCTCAATCATGTAAAAAGGAAGCCATATGTGAACATGGTCCAGAAGCGCCGTCGTGTCCTGTGGGCCAAGGCTCATTTAAAATGGACTATTTCAAAGTGGAATAGTGTTTTATGGTCAGACGAGTCCAAATTTGACATTCTTGTTGGAAATCACGGACGCCGTGTCCTCCGGGCTAAAGAGGAGGGAGACCTTCCAGCATGTTATCAGCGTTCAGTTCAAAAGCCAGCATCTCTGATGGTATGGGGGTGCATAAGTGCATACGGTATGGGCAGCTTGCATGTTTTGGAAGGCTCTGTGAATGCTGAAAGGTATATAAAGGTTTTAGAGCAACATATGCTTCCCTCCAAACAACGTCTATTTCAGGGAAGGCCTTGTTTATTTCAGCAGGACAATGCAAAACCACATACTGCAGCTATAACAACAGCATGGCTTCGTCGTAGAAGAGTCCGGGTGCTAACCTGGCCTGCCTGCAGTCCAGATCTTTCACCTATAGAGAACATTTGGCGCATCATTAAACGAAAAATACGTCAAAGACGACCACGAACTCTTCAGCAGCTGGAAATCTATATAAGGCAAGAATGGGACCAAATTCCAACAGCAAAACTCCAGCAACTCATAGCCTCAATGCCCAGACGTCTTCAAACTGTTTTGAAAAGAAAAGGAGATGCTACACCATTGGTAAACATGCCCCGTCCCAACTATTTTGAGACCTGTAGCAGAAATCAAAATTGAAATGAGCTCATTTTGTGCATAAAATTGTAAACTTTCTCAGTTTAAACATTTGCTATGTTATCTATGTTCTATTGTGAATAAAATATTGGCTCATGTGATTTGAAAGTCTTTTAGTTTTCATTTTATTAAAATTTAAAAAACGTCCCAACTTTTCCGGAATTCGGGTTGTAAGTGTCCAATGCTCGCACCGGGCACAAGAGGTTAGACTTTTCCTGGTCCGATGATGCAAACGGGGGAGGACAGAAACCCTGCAGAACAATAGGTCTCGGAACAACGGTCGGTACCTTAGGGACGTATCCCTGCTTAGGGTAGAGAAATGCTTTGACCATCCCAGGTGCAAATTCAAGGCAGGTGGGAGAAACCGAGAGAGCCTGAAGGTCTCCGACTCTTTTTAGGGACGAAATAGCAAGGAGAAAGGTAGTCTTAAACGAAAGAAACGTCTCAGAGACAGAATCTAGGGGTTCAAAAGGAGCCCTAGAAAGGCCTTCTAAAACTATAGCCAGGTCCCAGGCCGGCACTCTAGTACGAGTTGCAGGTCTCAGCCTCAAGGTGCCACGAAGGAAACGAGAGATAAGAGGGTCACGACCCAGAGATGCACCACCCACTGGGGCGTGGAAAGCCGAAATGGCCGCCACGTAAACTTTTAAGGTGGATGGACATAGACCAGAAGTGAAGCGGTCCTGTAAAAACTCAAGAACTGAGCCAACAGAGCAGTGGACGGGGTCACACTGATGTTGGTAACACCACGACCCACGTCCAAATCCCATATGGTCTAGCGGTTAGGATTCCTGGTTTTCACGCAGACGGCCCTGGTTCGTCTCCCGGTATGGGAACGCATGCTTCTAAGGGAAGTCGTGGCCTAATGGTTAGAGTGTCGGACTCCCAATCGAAAGGTTGTGAGTTCGAGTCCCGGGCCGGCAGGAATTGTGGGTGGGGGGAGTGCATATACAGTTCTCTCTCCACCTTCAATACCACGACTTAGGTGCCCTTGAGCAAGGCATAATGGTATTATGCTGGTATTTATGCTGCTCCCCGGGCGCCGCAGCATAAATGGCTGCCCACTGCTCCGGGTGTGTGTGTGTGTGTTCACTGCTCTGTGTGTGTGCACCTTGGATGGGTTAAATGCAGAGCACAAATTCTGAGTATGGGTCACCATACTTGGCTGAATGTCACTTCACTTTCACTTTCAAATGAAATATAGTGCCCCCGGCCTGAGATAGAAGGTCTTTCCTGATCGGGATCTCCAAGGGAGGACCGTCGAGGAGATGAATCAGGACCGCAAACCAGATTCGACTCGGCCAGTGTTGAGCTACGAGAAGTAGACTTACTCCGTCCTGGCGGACTCTCTCCAGAACTCCTGGGAGCAGAGCAACAGGGGGAAAGGCGTACAGACGTAGCCTCGGCCACGTCTGTACCATAGCGTCCAACCCCAGGGGGGCTGGATGAGTAAGGGAGAACCATAGACGACAGTGCGTCGTGTACTGAGACGCAAACAGATCCACTTCTGCTTTGCCATAAGATTCCCATATGAGCTCCACCACCTCGGGGGTGAAGCCTCCATTCCCCTGACCTCAGCACCTGCCTCGACAGGGTGTCTGCTCCAATATTCTGAGTCCCCAAGAGTGATGATGGCTCTCCCACAGACCCTGAGCTGAGCGGCCTTCCATTACCGCTCCCCAGCCGGTAAGGGAAGCATCTGTCGAGATGGCAACCCGATGACAAAGAGCTCCCAATACCGGACCCTGGGACAGGAACCAGTGTTCTCTCCATATGACCAAGGCGCGGAGACACCGCCGCGTGAACTTGATCGTACGAAGTGGGTTTCCCCTCGGGGAGAACCCTCTGGTCCTGAGCCACCACTGTAAAGGTCTCATGCCCAGCAGGCCAAAGGGATCACATTGGACGCTGCTGCCATGAGACCCAACAATCTCTCGAACTGTTTTACAGTGCGTGACTGGCCTAGCTTTAGCTCTGATGTGGCTGTGAGGATGTTGGCTACACGAGCGGGCAAAAGAGCGGCTCGCATCGTGACCGAATCCCATACCACCCCAAGAAAAGTGGTCCTCTGTAATGGAGATAGCACACTCTTCTTGGTATTGAGCCTCAAACCCAACTTCTGCATATGAGCGAGGACGACATCTCGATGCCGAACCGCCAACTGTTCTGATTCCGCTAAAATCAACCAGTCATCCAAGTAATTCAGAATACGTATGCCCTGCAGCCTGAGCGGGGCCAGAGCTGCATCTACGCATTTCGTGAATGTGCGGGGTGAGAGAGCTAGACCGAAGGGAAGTACTCGATACTGGTATTCTTTGCCCCCAAAAGAAAAACTTAGGAACTTCCTGTGCTGAGGGAGGATGGAGATATGGAAGTACGCATCTTTTAGGTCTATCGTGACGAACCAGTCCTCGGATCTGATTTGAGTCACGATCTGTTTGAGTGTCAGCATCTTGAATTTTAATTTCTGAACTGTACGATTCAACAGACGAAGATCTAAAATGGGACGCAGCCCTCCATCCTTTTTTGGAACAATGAAATAACGTCTGTAAAAACCCGATGCCCTGTCGGGAGGATACACCTGCTCTATAGCATTTTTCACTAAAAGAGATTTCACTTCTTGCTCCATGACCAGAAACTGCTCTGGATGCACTACTGTGAGCAACACCCCGTTATAGCAAGGGGGATGAGAACCGAACTGGATTCTGTAACCCTTCTCTACTATCTGCAGGACCCATTGAGATATATTCGGCAGACTTTTCCATTCTGTCAGACATTCTACTAAGGGAACCAGCCTCTCGAGGCTGGCCTCTGGTGTAATTTGAACAGCTAGTGCGGGGACCTGAAGCCGAAACGCAGGAACCACCCGAGCTTTATGCCACAAACATGAATGATCCCTCAAATCATGTGACTTCTTGAGGTGTGGTATTACTGATGTTAAAACTGATGAAAGAGACAATGACTTTCATTGAAGGAGGAAATTGAGCCATGTCATTTAGTATAAATAATATGGAGCACATAATTGAGGTCAAAAGTTTACACCCCCCTTTCAGAATCTGTGAAATGTTAATTATTTTACCAAAATAAGAGAGATCATACAAAATATATGTTATTGTTTATTTAGTACTGACCTGAATAAGATATTTCACATAAAAGATGTTTACATATAGTCCACAAGAGAAAATAATAGCTGAATTTATAAAAATGACCCCGTTCAAAAGTTTACATACCCGTGATTGTTAATACTGTGTTTTTACCTGAATGATACACAGCTGTTTGTTGTTGTTGTTGTTGTTGTTGGAGTTTAGTTATCTAGTTTAGATAGTTGTTCATGAGTCCCTTGTTTGTCCTGAACAGTTAAACTGTCTGCCATTCTTCAGAAATTCCTTCAGGTCTCACAAATATCTTTGGTTTTCCAGCATTATATATATATATATATATATATATATATATATATAGTTGTTGTTGTTTTTTTTGTACTGTCCTTCAGATGCTACACAAGATTTGCCAAAAGTCAAAATAAGTTCAATTTACCCAGGTCTTCAAGTTCAAAGAGTTTTCACCCCCCGGATCTTAATGCATTGATTTTCCTTCTGGAGCATGATTGAGCAGGCAGTTTAACTGTTCGGGTACTTTTTTATAAATTCAACTATTATTTTCTCTTGTGGACTATATGTAAACAGCTTTTATGTGAAATATCTTACTCAGGGAAGGGAATATCTTACTTTTAGGGAAGTCGTGGCCTAATGGTTAGAGAGTCGGACTCCCAATCGAAAGGTTGTGAGTTCGAGTCCTGGGCCGGCAGGAATTGTGGGTGGGGGGAGTGCATGTACAGTTCTCTCTCCACCTTCAATACCATGACTTAGGTGCCCTTGAGCAAGGCATCGAACCCCCAACTGCTCCCTGGGCGCCGCAGCATAAAATGGCTGCCCACTGCTCCGGGTGTGTGTGTGTTCACTGCTCTGTGTGTGTGCACTTTGGATGGGTTAAATGCAGAGCACAAATTCTGAGTATGGATCACCATACTTGGCTGAATGTCACGTCACTTTCACTTTTCTTTTTTTTTTTTTCACTTTCAGGTCAGTATTAAATAAGAAATAACATGCATTTTGTGTGATCGCTCTTATTTTGGTAGTGCCTTTATTGTTGGTGGTTTTGGACGTTCATGCTGCTGGATGCACTAATGTTACCGGAGTTACATCGTTTTTTGAAAATATTGATCATAAATGAAATGTAATGCCAGTAAAACTAACAAATCCTTCCATTTTCTCAAAACAAAACAGCTTTTCCAGTTCAAACGTCTAGATGGACGGAAATGCTTGTATTATAAATTGCAGCAGTGTATAATGCATCATAACAATTTCTGACACTGTTTTCCCCACACAACGTATGTGGGCAAAGACAAATCATATAAAGCAATCACTTACAGTGCCTTTTTGCTAAATCACTGCATGTGTGAACGTCTTTGTGCTCTCTACAGCATAACATAAACAACAATGCATTGTTTTGACACACTACACTGGAGTTCGCTGAGAAAAAAAAAAAAAAAGCTCAGTACGGGTAAAGTTACACTGTTTTGAAAGCAACTACTCTCACATTCTGATTTATTTTTTACTATGTGCATCATCACTACTAACTACAAGCTACCAAGTTTCAGCCAAGTTTTAAAAAACAACTTGAATCCAGTCAGTCACACTCCTTTAACACACGTCTGTTTTTGAAGCACCTGTCAGCTGTCTCGCTCTCTCTCTCTCTCTCTCTCTCTCTCTCTCTCTCTCTCTCTCTCTCTCTCTCTTCTTCTTCTTCTTCTTCTTATTCACAGTTCACCTGCACTCATGTCTGATCTTGCATTGGTGATTAATGCAATCCAACAGGTGTTTGCAAAGACAAACCTCTCCACACGTTGCAATAGAAGTAAAGCTCTTGTAGCCCTGCAGGCATTGTGCCTCGACTCTATTCATCGCTGCGTTTTGAACAAAACTGCCCCAATCACTGACAAGACTGGAAGAGTTGCTCTCTTTCTTTTTTTGTTTTCTTAATGAACATAACCATATTTGACCAAACGTGTGAAAATGAACTCTAATTGAAACCACTGTTTAATTTTCAGTCTATTTGCTTTAGAATTCGAGGGTTTCTTGTGTTTGGTGATCTTTGCAAACTTGAGCTGGAGTGTTTTTTCGCTCGCGGCTGTGTGTGTGACTTGGGGCATGACGACGTCGTGTGTCTGTTGGCGCGTGAGTGTGTGCGAGGAGTGTGACTTCGTGTGCATGGGGCGGTGCTGAGGCCTGCGGCAGTGCTGCTTATGAACTGGTCAAACTGCCTTTTTGACTCTCATTTCCACTGCCACGACTATCATCGAGTTGTTCCAGCTGGACTCTGCTCCCTCAACATGCAGGACTCGAGCAGACCTGCTGCGGTCACTCTGTTCCACGTTGTCAGCACAGCGTGCATGAAACAAAATCTTAATAAGAAAAATCTCATATGCATCCAAGTGCTTGTCCGCACCGCTTACTTCCCTCGGCACTTGCTCAGTGTTTCAGGTTCAAAAGGATCATATCCTGGATTTTCCTAGTTCATTTTTCTCCTTGAGGTCCACTCATAATGTTTATAACCAGACTAATTTATGCTTTCATTAACCAAAAAGTTAGATTTAGTTTTATATGACTATTTTATACTCTCTTAGAATTCCACAAGCTGTTTTATGCTGCTGTGCCTTTAAGATATCTGTTGTAGGCTATATATATGTATATATATATATATATATATAAACAAGAGAGATACAGAACTTTGCTGCTAATGTTGCTGTTCAAGTAATAAAAGTTTTAATTGCCTCATCGACCATATGAAAAACAAACTTTGCACTGAAATGTGCTTCAAAATAACAGAATAAGTATGTTTAAAGTATAATAAAGTGCACTTACGCTCAATAATACACTAAAAAGTGCATTTTTTAATAATTTAATTTTAGATTGTTTTACTTTAATGTACATTTTATATCATGTTTGAAGCTTTTGGACACTGTTGTGATGTGTTGGCTATAGCACACTAAAGCACAAATAATTGATTGTAAGTTGTGAGGAAGTTTTGAGTTCTGAAAGTTATGTTTTATTAGTACAACGAACACTCTTGAGAAGTCTAAATACATGTGGTAGACTGCTTATGTACATTTTTGATATTGAAGAAAACTAAGCATTGTAGTCATAAAATATTGTGTGCAAAGCTGATTTGAATTTGTTTTAGACCATTAGACATTATGCTGCAGTGCCTTCGAAGCTTGTCTGAAACCAATTTCCTTTGGAAGAGAGTCCATGCTGCTGCTTTTGGTTTTGGACGCAGTGCTTGTCCTGTTACACACACACAGAGCAGTTTGGAAGCCATTTTCTGCTCTTTTAACTGTACGCAGGGAACTCAAAATGGCTTTTTTTTATCAGGGCTGTTTTGGCACAGGTTCCCTTCATGACAAAACCTCTCCCGTACTGTCTCTGCAGGTTATGTGTTTGTCACGGTGATATGTAATGGCCCAGGCCATGGCAAGTCCAACTTGTTTTTCTGTGGGACAAATTAAGTATTTTGCAAGAGCTTGGCAGCAATTGGGCCAACGTTTTCTGGGTATTCGCTCAATCCATTTCACCAGAAAGACAAACTTTGTTTCTGTTGCCAAGACATGAAATGATACAGAAATGTGGTCATATTCAATCTAAAGCTGATCAGGTCTGAAGAATTCAGAAAAACCTATAAAACTCAAGGAATGTCTTTTCTCTGCTCACTGCTGACTGATTCTGTCTCTGCATATTTATTTTAGTACATGGCGTTTTCATGAAAAAGTGCCGTTACTTCCAACACCCATGGGATTTTATGCTAATGTTGAAATGTGGATCAAAAACTTAATATTTTATCTTGAATAGGCATTTTGTGGTGCTTATTAAATGTAAAACACTGTGATAGTCCAACTGAAATGGCAAATCTGTTTATTAAAGAAATCAGCACTAGTCAATTGAGACCAATTGTGTTTAGAGTATAAGAAAAAACCATATGATCTTTTTGTGAGGGAAAACTATTCATATGACAAGGCAAGGAAATAGAGACAGCTTAGTTGTATATACAGTGCCTATTTTAATAGATGCTTAATGTGAGAGATTTTTACAGAAATCAGAACATAGTTATTTCAAAATAATATTTACATTCTGATTGATTTGTCAGTGTTATTATTAGCAAGTTTTCAACCTTATACAAAATGCTAATATTTTATACAAACTTGTGTTTTGGGAGGGAGGAGTAATATAATGCATTCATCATCAATGAATTTAATATTATCATTATTAAAACTAAAACTAACTGTAACTTGTCACTTTTTTATTAACAGTATTACATGCATACTTAGAATTTTTTTTGATAATTTTATTTTACTTAAATTTTATTAAAATATACCCTGCTTTAAAAACTGTCTCACATTTTCTTAACATTTTTATTTACTAAAAGCAAAAAAATAAATAAATAACAAAAATTATATATATATATATATATATATATATTTTTTTTTTTTTTTTTTTTTATATAATTTTTATATAAAGAAATTACTGTTTCCCCTCTTAATATAATTCAGAATCAGCTTAAAAAAACACTTAAAACAGTGACAAAAAAATAAATGAAAAGCAGAGAACAAAAATAAATAAGGAGCAGTGTTGATGAAACACAATTCATTTCAAAAGCAGAAAGCTGAAGTGAATCTTTGAACTTGATTTAGTTGACCTTTGGTTGAGCAATACTGCTTGCTGCTTCCTCCCCTTCCCTTAAACTAATGCAATTCTGAAATCTCACACAGTGAGACCAAGATCAAGTTTAATTGCATAGATCACTGATGTCTTTTTATGAGCAAACAGACGCTCATCGCAACTCAACGCCAGGTATTTACTGAGAGCTGTCATCACCCTTTTCTGAGAGGAGTGAATGAAGCAGGTGTCCACCCACCTGTAAAACAGCAGCAGGCTCACGGCCCAGTCCTCAAGCAGTGCAAAACACAATCTTTGAAACAGGAGATCAATTGTTTGAAGCCAAAGACTACACAAAGGCACTGCCCCCTCAAAGAATTATGATAACCTTTGACCCTGAAGTCAATGTGCGTCTGTTGATGTCCCAGGAGAATGCACATCTGATGGTGTAGTCGATAAAAACAACCAGCTTAACATTTTTACAGTGGTTAATGTTTTACATACTATTCCAGTAACTAAACTGATTTTTGACTCTAATAAAGTCATAAAGTTTTATAAGTAATGCTGACTTACTTATCCTGACAAACAGTCTTGAAAGCTTTCGGGGGAAATACAAAGACCCAGAGCGCCAAATCCCGGTTGTGATCTAAATCATTTGTTTACAGTTCCTCTGAATGAAACATGCGCACAATGAAATCACTGTTCACCAGAAACAGCGTTTGTATATGTGTGTGTTTATCTGTCATCCGCTCTTGGAACGCAGTTACAGAAGGCATATAAATCCAGATTAGAAAGAGCATGAAGACATTTATGCAAGTCTAAGAGTTTATTTAGGGATAACATTTATATGTGTTTGACAATCAAAAGAGTTACCAAATCATGGTTTTACATGGTTGCTGGAGTTTAGCATTAACATGTTGCTAAGATAACAATGTGATTATGTAACGGTCACCTGTAAGTTCTGTTATAAAAATAAAAACTAGTTTGTATTTCTTTATTTTCCTGAGTCTTAGGGTGCTTCTTAATCAGCTCCCAGTTCAGTAGTCAGGGCACTGATTAGGGAATATCCATCGCAAAATCATTCCAATACTATGGAACTTTCGATCCTCGAAAAATCCCACAATGCACCGGAAAAATAGGGATCATCGATGCTCACTATGCTCCCTTACTGGAAATTGCGTCACATTTCTGAAGCGTGAAACATGAAACACAAGCCAACCCAATAATTATAATGTCACATTATAGAAGATTTGAAAAGACAAACTTTTCTGTGTTTGTGTATTTCAGCATAAACACACATCGCCAGACAGTTAGTCAACACATTTAGCTAACATTTATAATTACTATTCATCTGAAATGTTGTAAGGACATGTAACAGAATAATGTGGTTAAAGAGAATAAAAAATAATAGAAAAGAAAGATGGACCCTTTGCAGAGAGCTTGATTGACAGGCGATCTGACCAATCATAACGCAGAATAACCGGACTGTAAAGTAGATTTATGTCAGTGGACTTTAACTTGAAAAATAATGTGTACTGACATATTTACATAGTTGAAACAAGATACCTTCTGATGTCACTCATGTTTATTTAGTGCTATAACTATAAGAAGAAGATCGCTTCACATGCCGCTTGAACTGAGGCACTATAGAAATCTGTCAGGACACATTCATTTGTTTAAAACAAATTGGAAGATGATACTTTGTTTCATACCAAAAGTAACTTGCTCGGTCCTGTCTGTCGGTGGATTGTAAGTTTCCTCTTTGCTTCATGATGTATTTTTCACTGTGTGAGAACATGGTGTGCATGGCTTATTGGACCAAGCAACAGTGACAGTGTGGGGTGGGTCTTTGTGAAGGGTCAGATGGACCTGCCTGTTTTTGATTAATTCCAACGGTGACAGTCTACAATGTTGTCCGTTGACGTTGTATGTAGTCATGTCGCCAGAAATTGAGTAATCACTGTCCCAATGTGCAGTGAGCCAGGGAATTTACCAGGGACTGGATTCGTGTACGCTATATAGTGATTCACAATCTTGGGAGCTAGGGAGTTGTCTTTGTAAAGCTGTTACATTTATCATACTTTTTGGTTATTCAAAAAAAAAAATTTAATGGCTGCATATAGATTCTCATCTATCTGACCCAACCATGACAACAATAATCATAACCACCTATTGCACACACATATAATGTATTTTATATTTTTAATCAGTAATTCTACTTATTATCTGGTATATTAATTATATTTATAATAATTGTTATAATAACAATATAATTTTGTTGCTTCGTGAACAGTCTTGAATTGATCTGTCATTGAGCTAGTTTGGGATTTCCTTAATGCACTACTGCGTGAGACTTTGACCAGAATAAGGCCACTGTATAGATCTGTTCATGTTTCTTTATGTTTGTGAATGGCTTTTCTTGAATCTTAAAGCTTTTCCAGTTCCCTTCAGATACAACTTATTCTGTGGTGTTGGATCAAAGCATCTTTCAAAAATATTTGCTTTGGAGTTTGGTTTTTCAAAGAACTCATCGCTGGTCTGTATTTAAGTCACAGCCATGGAACAAAGTCACAGACTGAAACCAAAAGTTCGCCGATGCCTTTGTGAAAAACAAAAACTCTTGTATCTTAAAAATTGTGGATGTGCTGTAGATGAAGCTGAATTAAAACAGAAGTGTGTTACATGTTAAGCCAGGAAAAGCTTCTGGGACTTTACGAGGAACTGAAGGGTTCACCCAAGCGCTATGATCTTCACGCCTGTCCACTGCTATCAGCTGCTCCAATGGTTAATGCTTTTTATGGTCTGCCCACTTCTCAGTTCAAGCATATCTAAAATGATTGTCTTCAACAAGCAAATTCTGATCTCTCCTCCCACACCAGGGCTGGAATGCCGGCCAAGAGGGGCCGTTTCTTGACCACAGGGGCCGTATCAAAATCACTCCAGCGATACTGATCTGAAAAGAGGAAGAGCCCCTCCTTAAGATGACGAGTCAAACCAAGATTACTAATGCTATTTCTATGACAACAGCTATTAGTGAAGCTCCCACCCACACCCAGCTGTTACTAATATAATGTTGTTTCTCAAGAATCACAAATTATCTGGAACAAAACGAAATCCACTACCTGGAATTTAGTCATAATCTTTAAAACCCATTAAAAGAAATGAGTGACTGAATGGGCTACACTAAATTCCATATTTTCACTATTTAACTGTGCCAAACTATGATGAGAGTAACTAATGTGGCTTCGGCATCATAAAACAATAAGCTTCCACCTGCTAGGGTGAGTCTCTCTTTGACAGAAAGTTCATCTGGAGAGGGTTTTGAGGTGAGGGATGGTGGAGATTTATGATTTAAAGGAGTGGGAGTGAGGTATGAGATCGCTGATGGCTGACTGATGCACAGCTTGAAAGCATTAAAAGGGCTGATACAGCACAGCAGGCTGAGTAATGTGCAGTGCACACATTCGCATGCAAAATGTCATCCTAGGCAAGCACAATGTATCTTTTGAGTTTGCATTGACTAATGCTCCCATAGAAACTTTGCAGTTACTTGCATTCTTTAATAGGTTAGTTCATCCAAAATTAACATTCTTATATTATTTACTCACCCTCATGTTGTTCCAGACCCATGTGACCTTCTTTTTTCATTGGAACACAAAAGGAGAATTTTTGCTATTAAAATGAACGGAGAGAGTTTCAAAGAGGACCTGATGCTATGGCTTTGTGGTAAGAAAACACCAAAGGCCAGATTTACTAAACAGGGCAAATTAGCGTTAGAGCACAATTCCATAAAAGTGCAGATTGGAGGGGAAATTTCTGCATGTGATTTACTAACAATGCACACATTAAAGTACACAGACCCAGCCAAGTAATTTCCATAATGACCAGCATAATCTACCAAGAGCAGCGCAAATTACCGACATGCTTTTTTCTTTTGGTGTTAAATAATGGCAATTTGACAAGCCAGGACATTTGTAAATCGCATTGCGTGATTTATTTTAATACTTAGGTCCCATAAATTTTGTGTCTGAAATGGAAACTCCTACAAATACATATTCAATAAGGTCAGGTGCAAAATAACGGTGCCCAATCTGCCCATGCCTTTTCAGCGTTAATTCTTCACTGCAAGTCTTTAGTAAATCCTGACAGTACTATTTTAACAGCAAATTATTTTGCATTGGTGCAAGCTGTTAGTAAATCTGTCAGTCTTGTAAAAAAGACACAGCTCATCAGGGTTCTATGTTAGAACCCCGGCTCCGGTGTCAGCAGCATCACATGCGTGCATCGTGGTACTCTAGTGAATGCATGTCGAAGACTGACACGGAAGAGAAGAAATTGTTGAACAAGGTTGGGAGGGATGTTTTATTACAGATCTGTGCTATATTTCACATCTTCTGAACAGTTGACAACAAACACCCGCTTACCCCATTGAAAGGCTTGGAAGAGCAAGGACCTTTTTTAATATAACTTTGATTGGATAATTCTAAAAGAGGAAAATCACACAAACCTAGGATGCTTCAAGGGTGAGTAAAAGATGGACAAATTTTCATTTTTGGCTGAACTAACCCTTTAAAAAAATAGTGTTTTAGGTGTCAAAAAGTACACTTCAGTGCACTTTAAAAAATCAAGTTATGTGGGTTTGCAATGACATGAGCATTATTTAATGATGACAGATTATTTATTTCTGGTTGAACTGTTTATTGAAGGGTCTCGGTCCTGGCAAAAACACACAAACATCAATCGGAACATATGTCTGAATGAATGGCAGTTTTACCGGAAACAAAAACAACCAAAGTGATGATTGACACCGCAGCAGTCACAGTGTTGAATTGTATGTTGGCTGCTATGTTGTGCTATGCACTTCGAGTCTGCACTCGAACAATAAGTTCCAATACACTTTGTCTTTCATTTTCAGAGAGATAAACATTTGTTTTCGAAACGTACTGAAGAATGCAAGGTATCTAGTTTATACATACTACAGGTGCCAGAAATATGATAAGTATGCATAACTTCAGACTCTATTTGTAAGATCACTTCTCTCATAGCAGCTTTTAATCAAGTGCACTTGTCTGGTTGATATTTACTGTGTTTACTGATATTGTGAAACACCAGAAAAGCCTACCCTCCATCTTCCCTGAGCAACGCACTTAAACAGGACAGCTGGTTGGTTCATTTCCTACCTCACTTTATTGGTATGTTTATCTACAAGAGAGCTTGGTTCTTAATATACAAAGCAAGAAAATGTTTTTTGTAACTTGGAGAAGTGAACCAGTGAGTAATGATGTCATACTATGATGCATAATTCTCCCTGAGCCTTTAGTTTCCTTGTTCCTGCTCACAAAAACTCACAACCACATACAAACCTTGACCGCAGTTAACTCCACTTTGCATTTGTTTTTCAGATCAGGAACTGGCCATGCAACAGCTCAGAGTGAGTCAATCCCTGCATGCAATTAGGCAATAACTCAGAAACCAAAAACAGACTGCCCAAACTTCTAGCTCTTTCCTTCTCAATCTCCTGTTAGTTTAGATATTTGGTTCTTGCGTTTTTCAAGCTGTCAATGTGTCCCTCAAAATCTTCACTCTCAAAGTATAGAGGAAAAGTTCACCTAAAAAAACAACTGACTGACTGACTATGTTCCATATGATTCTCTTTCTTCTGTTTAATATGGTAGGAGAATTTACCTAATGAATGATTTCCGTCAGATATAGTACTATGAACCTCAAGCATCAGTTATTGTCAAAAGGGTTTTTTTTTTTTTTTTTGGTTCTCCTATGTGCTGTGACCAGACATTCACGATACCATATTTGATGTAGTCTATGTATGCGTGCCGTGATCATTGTTTTGATTTGAGAGTGAATGAACACTTCAATTTCAATCTGTTTATTAGAAGAATAGATCTTGGCAGAAAACTAATATACCGGTTGAGTCATATTAATTTCATCCTACCTGTATGTTATTTTTGGAACTTTTGGAATTTCCAATGTATAGTTAAAAAACAGTTGAAACATTCTAAATCATAAAATGATTTGAAATGCCATGAGGGTGAGTAAATGACAGAATTTTCATTTTTTGGGTGAACCCTGCCTTTATCTTTACATCTTTCCCCACAGAGTTATTACACGGGAGTCATATAGATTATTTAATGGTACTTTTATAGTGTTTTTTTTTTCTTTCCTTTTTGCAACTGGTTTATTTTTATTTATTTATTTTTTGTAATATGCATATACTATTATAGTCAGTATAAATATTTCTAAATATAGCTTTTATTTTAATTTAAGTTTAAGTTTTGGGAATTTTAGCGTGCTTTTCCATGAA